>NW_020169838.1:2134168-2201002 GCF_002117355.1 Postia placenta MAD-698-R-SB12 | reverse complement strand
ACGAACGACACTTGTTAGAAAGCCGCCTCCGACTCTTTCCATCCATAGTCTGGCATTATCGCGTCCGGGACGTACATGCACGGCCCCTAGGCCTTTTCTTGCCCTCTTTCTTGCACCTCTTTCTGTGTCTTCCCTACACTCGCTCTTTGTACACTCTCCCTACGGCTTTCCCTGCGGCCTTTGCTACGGCCTTTCCTACACCTTTCCTACAGCCTTTCTTATGATTTCTCCTACAGCCTTTCCTACACCTTTTCTATGGCCTTCCCTACGGCCTTCCCTATGGCCTTTCCTACGGCCTTCCCTAGGGTTTTCCCTAGTGGAATCCCCTACCTAGTCTTCCCTACCCAGTCCCATTAACCCTAGCTTATGGTCATGACGTAGTAGATCTCGTGATATGACGTCATGGTCACCTGACACGGTCTAGACGGGTCCGAGTTCTTTGATCCGATCACGGATCATAGAAGTCTTCTTTCGCAAGAAGTTCGGATTAATCTCGAAGGTTTGATAGAAGTGGAAACGGACGGTGCCTTCGGGATGTCCGCATGGTATGCTTCTCGGACGGACTTCGGTCTGTCCGCGGAAGGTGGCCAAGCTTCTTTAAACTCTGTTACTAACAGGTTGAGTCATCTTTGCTGATATCGCTTACAAACACGGGCCTATGCCGGGCCGCTTAGCAATCAGCATAACGTCCCTCCAATCAGGGCGTTTCATTCTACAAGTCTCATGGCAAGTTCTTTCTCAGTCGAGTCCTTGCTTACTCAGGCGTCCTACTGCGCCCCGGTCGCTCGTCCCTCGCGACGTCCGAACCAGCTGACCAAGCGGATCTGAAGAGCCCATAAATACGGGCGAAACTTGGGGGTGGACGGCATTCCACCCAAGTCATCCGAGTCAGCCACTCAAGCCTTCAGCAAGGCAGGTCGACACTAAACCGCCTAACCTATGGCCTTTCCTACGGCCTTTCCTACGGCCTTTTCTACACCTTTCCTACAGCCTTTCCTACACCTTCCCTACGGCCTTTCCTATGGCCTTTCCTAGGGTTTTCCCTAGCGGAATCCCCTACCTAGTCTTCCCTACCCAGTCCCATTAACCCACTCACAATTACAGGAATCCGCCACTTTTGCCCGACTCCAATCGCTCTCCAGGGCCGCGCGCGTCGCGGATGGCCCTCTCGCGCGACTCAGCCGCCCGGACAGCGCCATGTCGCGCGCGTGGTCCCAGATCGCCGGCGGGCTCTCCTCACCGCCGCTGTCGCCATTGTCCTTCGGCTTTGCGCTCGCGTGCGCATGCCGCTCGATGAGCATCCCGCTGCGCACCTTCTTCTGCTCGCAGCGGCTCAAACGGAGCATCGCGTCAGCCACGCCCTTCCGCGCGCGAGGGGAGATGAAAGGGAACGGGGACGGGAAAGGGAAAAGGAAGGGGATGGAGACGCATCATGTGCTCCTCGATGCCGCGGCGCACCTCGACATCGTGCCGCGCGCGTTTGCGGCCATCGCGCTCCTCCTCGGGGTCGGGCGCGCCGTCGGTCACGCACCGCCGCTTCCCCGCGACCTCGTCGGCGAGGCGCTGTAGCCGCTCGGCGGGCGTCTCTGTCCAGAGCGAGTTGTCGCTGTTGCGCGCGGGCGCGGACGCGCGTGCGAACTGGCGCGGCCGCGTGAGGCGGGTCGGGTCGATCACTGGGTAGGTGGGGTGATTAGAGCGCAGGGGGGCGGGCGGCGGGGCGGGACTTGCAGCCCAGGAGGTCGGACGAGGAGGGGGGCTTCAGCATCCATTCCTCGCGCTGCAGTGCTTTTGGTTTGCTCGCTTGCTGTGCGTGGTAGAGTCCGCTCTGTGGCTACGACTCGTTGTAGAGAGAGTCGCGGTGAGAGCGGCAAAGACATGAGGAATTAGATTTGTTTACGCCGCTTCTCCTCTTTCTCCGGGAACTCCTGTACGCCGTCCTTCTCTTGCACAACAGTGCCAGAGGGTAGGGGCGCTGGTCCGTAGTCGTCGTCGTCGTGCGAGGCGAGTGCAGGGGATGGCAGAGGGATGCGCGGGCGTGCTGCCGCGGACAGCGTCGGCTGGTACGCGCCATCCCGTGCATGCCAAATGCCGCTCTGAGCGTGGACTTGTGGTAGCTTGAGTGGTCGCGGCACTGATGGCGTCCGCGCTGACGGCAGCGAAGAGGGCGTGGCGGCAAGGTTGCTTCCGCCACTCACCGACCGGCCCATGAACGCGAGCCCGGCGTCCAACTTTGGGCGCTGCATCGTGCGCCCATTCCGCGAGCCAAGGATGGGAGACAGTCCGGGCTCATCATGCCCAAAAAGGGTGACGGGCATGGATACGCTGGCGCTCGATGTTGAGGATGTGGACTCGAGCGTCTCCTCCCGTTCGTGGATGTAGCCGAGGGTCCCAGCAGCCAACCTACTCGCGGAAGACGTCGATCGCAGCGAGGAAACAAACGTGCGGGAGGGAACTCCAGCGGTGGATGAAGTGGCGCTGCTCGAACTGACGCGCCGATCCTATGGACAGGGGGAGCGGCTCAGTTCGCGAGGCCGTCCGTCCTTGGCGAGGGTACCAAGGTTGGCCGCGCTGCCGATCCGCGAGAGGGGATGTGGTGAGCGAAACGCCGACGGCGTGGCTTTCCTCTTGAGGGTATTTGCGGAGAGCTTGTGAGTGAGCGGGGATGGCGCATCCTCGTCCTCGCTGTCGCTCCAGCCGAGCCCGGTCGTCAGACCGATGCCGCCGCGCAAGAGCTTGCCGTCGCGATGCCGGTGCCGCCTCTTCGCCGTGTCGCGTCCGTGCTTATACAGCCCCGATTTCGTCAGGACAGAGTCGGCTGAAACGACGACGACACTTCAGTCGGATGCGCGCGCACGAACAATTCAGCGACTCACCAATGGACGCTACGCTGGGCAAACTCCCGGGCCTGCCGTTGGACAACAGTGGTGTGCCCATGCGCGATGCCTGTGGCAAAAGCTTCGAGTTGGGCGACAGCAAGCCATCGCGCAACATCAGATTCCTGTGGTGCATCAGCCGTCACAACCACATCACGGAACGCAGCACTCACGGCAGGAGCGTGTGGATGTCGATGCTCGAATCAGTGTCGCTCCCACTCCCGGTGAGCTCGCGCTCGAGGCGCGCCTCCTCGCCGTCCGCGACGTCCATCGGGGTGCCCGTCCCGTCCAGCAGCACGCCATAGTCTGACACGAACGAGTTCTCCACCCACACGTTGCGCGCGTACGCCAGCTCCGTAGGCGACTCCGGGCGACCACACCGCGCCGGCACCTGGAGCGACGCCTCGCTCGTGCGCCGCAGTCCGTCCTCGTGGCGCCGCGTGCTAGAGATACCCTCGCTGACGCGCCGCTGGAGCGCGGCGCGGCGCGGCTGCGAGCGCGAACGGCCCGACAGATACGACGTGGAGGAGTTGCGGTGCAGGTGGGGCGTGGTCGCAAGGATGGTCTTGATGTCTGGGCTGTCTGACCGCGGATCCGTTGCAGGCTCGTCGGAGGCGCGAGCCCGCGGGCAGGGGAGGTAGGGCCTTGTTGATGCTGGTCGGCTTGCGGACGGACGCGTACAAGTCGTCGGAGGCGCGCGAGGTATGGAATCGCAGAACAGGTGGCGCGGAGACGGGCACGTCGACCTCGACTCCGTGCAGCGGGGGGAGGTTGCGCATGTCGACGGACGAGATCGAGTCGTTCGCGGAATGGCGCGCCCGACGCGGGAGGGATGCCGGGAGCCCGAGGTCGAGGACCTTCTCTTCGTCGACGACAGGCGCGTGAGCTCCGCGGGGTCCTCCTCACAGATGCGAGGCTCGGACATGGGCGACTTGTCGGTGTGCCGTGCGTACACCGACAGCGAGCCGTTAGACGGGAACGATCTGAGCAAGCGCAGAGACGAGTCCGCAGGCGTCGCGCCCGCCGAAGATGAGAGCGAGGGGACGGCGCTGCTCGCATTGCTCGCGAGCGTGGCCGTCGAGTTGCGCTGCGAGTAGCCTGACGAAGACGTTACCGAGAGCTTTGACGCACGGCGCGAGCGCGCTGCCGTGATGAATAGCAGCGTGTCGCGGTCGCTGATGGGCGACGGGCCGGGCACGGGCGGAAGTAGCGACGAGGGCGGGAGCGTGGGCGGTGGTCCGGGCGCTGAGGAGGCACTGTGAAGTGCGCTGAGGGTTAGGACAAAGAACATTTGACATCATTAAGATATACAATGAATACTGTTAGAAGGTCTTCGGCTGCAGGAGCGGGCTAACATGCCCTTTCTCGCAGGACTATGCAGATGGCCCCACAACGAGATGTAATTGGGTGATAACAGAACAATGGACAGCAAGGCAATAGAACACGCAACAAAGCTGGAACACGACTAAGTCAAACAGCACTATATCCGTACCCGAGACTCGAGTATTGCCAGGATGCATGCATTTCGAGATCATCCTTCAGGAGACATTGTTATATGCAACGAACACAGAAGGTGTCAAATGGGCGTACCATGGGCAACAGAAGTCCTACACAGCCAGCTCAAGCGCCTTCCATTTTGGCGTCGGCATCACGCTGAGCTTCGTGAATGCGAGAGAGCGCGCGGACCTGGTACAAAGCATCCGTGAAGAAGTATTAAGGACACTGTATGTGCGTACCATCACCATCCACGCAGCTATCAGGAGGCTGTTGCGCACCTCACGACTCTCGAGCTGCAAACAGACAACCCGGATGTTCAGTTAGTTAGGGTTATGAATGGGGTAAAGCGACATGTCATATAGCGATCCAAAGTGATACTCACCTCAGGAGGACCGCGGGACACATAGGGTCGGTAGCGGCGGATGCCACGAGTGAGGCGGACTCGATGATGATGATTTTCAGACATCGTAATATGGCAGTGGCACGAGAATTGTATTGAGGAGACTTGCACTGGGGATGGGAAGTATGAGTGCCGCAACACCTATTTATACCATTCTCAACAGCAAGGATAAGCTTCGGAACGACTTTAGGCATGTAGGACAGGCCGACGGAGGTGAGCGTCGCATAACGGCTCCTGTGATTTGGGGTTGGTGAACCTGTGCAATGCACGCTTGCAGCAAGTGTCCACATCATTACCTACGAATAAGATGTCTGCATCGTGTTTTTTGGTTAGCGAGTCATTCGGGCGCTCTTAAGTAGTTCTCCAATGCATGGCCTTATTGTTTGATCGAGCCAGTAGCCATTTACCGACATCAAGAAGGAAGAAAAGCCAGGTTCAGATGTGCGCTCACTCTGAGGTGTGTAGATAGCCGAGCAACGTAACTGCTCACGGGACTAGGTGATCTCGTTTGCCGAGTGTTCCTTGACACAGTAGAGGTAGCGGCTTCCTGTGCTGGCGGGGAGTTCCTCGGTTAATCGGAGGACCTCACGTGGAGCGAGATACGGCAGTTGAGATGAGAGGGACCTCCCTCACCAGCGTTAGCGTTGGAGAATGTATACAGTAGGAGGACCGTGGCCCGACCTAGAGTAGTCCGAGAATACAGTATTGTTCATAGATTGCATGGGGATGGATGGGGGAGCTCGGAGAGTACAGGCCGAACACGAACATAAAGAAGTCTCCCGCCTCGCGATCGCCTCATGGTGTTACGCCGGGCACGGGCGACAGTTGTGACGAAGGCAGAAGCGTGGGTGGGCTTCGAGCATTGAAAAGGCAGTGTAAGGTGCGCTAAGGGGTGTGCCGAAGAGGGTACCGAGTGGCCTGCTGGAAACGCAGAGAAGTTAGGTTTGTTGCCGATCAGCACCGACACTAGGGAGAGCAGTGCGGGCCTCCCAGATAGAAGGCGAACCATATTGACGAACAAGCGCAGCCAAACGCCCTGCGCACGTACATCGTGTTGTTATCGCGTCGGAATCAGCGCACCGTTGACGAGCCCCTGGCGTACCTATGCCTATCGCCCCCATTCCTCAAAACCTGCGGTAAAATTGCACGCGCCTACGGGCAAAACTTTGCTTTGATATAGTATCCTCCATCGGCATGTGAGGTAGTACGCACGGCGGGCGGAGTCCTCAGTGTAGACGTTTGATCCTCCGAGCGAAACGCAGAGGACAGATCCAGAGCATACCGCATCCGAGTTCTGACTGCGAGCGCGCCGCGACAGCAAGGGAGGGAGGAGCGAAGCAGCTGTCATGTGGTGCGACACAACGTTAGCATTGGCAGAGGCCCTTCGTGGTGCGCAATGCTAGACACGGTGGAGATGCCCGCCTGCCCCGGAGAAAATGGCGTACAGGATCGCGAACACAATGACCACGGCCTCGAAGTTGACGCCAAACAGGGCAACCAGCAGCGCGGTGCCCACAACAGACACCGTACAGATCATGTTGATCTTCCCAAATGAGTCGGCGAGCCGGCTTAGGAGTAGTCGCCCGAAAACCGAGTCCACATTGAGGATTGCAGTCTGCGGGGATGAAACGGCCATGCGTGAGCAATGTCCGGTTGCTTGTCAATGCGGGCGATGGAGGTACGGGCTTACGGTGTAGAATGAGAATGTGGATAATATGCCGTGTGAGCTGAAGGTAGATGTCTGTGCCAGATCATCCGGCTCAACGCTTTTGAGATCCCAGAAGGTATGCCGGGTCCCGGAAGATGCCTTTGATGCCTGACATGGGGATTGGCGGGCAATTGTTCGCACTTGGAAGACGTCGTTTAGTAAGGCATGCCCCAATGTATACCACGCCAAGCATAAAGACAGTGGTCGCGCGCACAGCCCAAGCTAGCGCCCGAGTAAATGAGCTGGTTGAGGAGGCTAGATGAACGATAGTATCATGACCTGGCATGGAAATCAACTCATGACGGACCTGCGAGGATGGTACCCATGACGAGTGCACAGTGAATCGTCCAATTATGGGCTTGAAAGAAGATCGTTGGCAAGAGCAGCATGCCTACGCATAGGACCACTCCTATGCCTTGCGAGCGGCTCGACTGATAATACTGCGTTACAATGGTGAGGGAGAGCATGGAAAGTCTGCGAAACAGCGTCAGACTAAATAGGCATGATGTTCACGACAAGCTTTTACAAGACGACGTACGAGAATACCCAGAGGAGAATACCGGCGATCTGCATGTGGCAGAAGTAATCCAGATCGAACAGCTTTCCGGTGGGCAGCCCTAAGGAGAACAGAAGGAAGAACTGACAGTGAGGCATTCAGTTAACAGTCGTAGTATCTCAGCGCCAACAGAGGCGAAGTACCTGCAATGAACCGATCCATTTCGCAATCAAGGGAATTAGACCTCCATGAAGGACATCATGATCCTCGTAAGACACCGAAGGAGCTTGAAATGCCGAACGTGTCGAACTAAACGCAAGCTCTGGAGATATTTCATGAGTCTCACCCCGTTCAGACACATAAAGGGCGTCAGAACATAACCTTCTACCACGACGAGACGAGGAATTATCATGGCCTTTTGTTGCGCAATGAAGGCCCGAGTTGGCAGCCTTGATAGGCTCTGCGTTCACGCGGTATTGCTTGGTATCCGACGCGAAGCGCCCGACGGGGAAGCGCGCGAGTGGACGGCTGTCTCACGCCCCCATCGTCTGAATCCTGCGTCGTTGTACGTTGCGACTGTTCAAGGTCCCCACTGCCGGTATCATGCCTCGGGACGCGACGTGGCATCAGCAGGTCAAGCATCGTCTCCGAGCCATTGCCGAGAGGTTCAGCAACAACAAGAGGTTAGTCTCTCTCGCTTAGCTGTTCTTTGGCCGCCTCCTGCCCGAACGGTATCCCATTGGCCTTGTCCAGATCTTGGCTGTGACCATGTCTTTCCTGAGTGTCGCTTGCCAGTCTTGTCCATTTGCGGTAGTGCGCACGCGTCCAATTCATGACGACATCAGACTGCCTTTGTGCGAGAACAGCGGTTGGACAGCTTGAGGTCTGATTGGTGATTAGAACTCTCGATCCGTGGATTATCACGTCTCGTCTTGTGAGTGCTGTGTTTCAAGTGTTTTATATCGGTCACTTCTGCTCGAGGTCCACTCCTGTGCTTCACCTCTTGTTTATCGGACGGTGACGCGGTTATGACGCGTTTGCGCTCTGGGCGAGGAGAGTACGACACTGAACTCACCCTTCAGTTCAGCTTGGGCTACATCACGTTCCTTTTCACCCCACTTCATCTGAACACTATTTTATACAACGTGGATGCCCCCCATATTCATCCTTCTTTTCGTCTTGCATAGCACAATTCAGCGAGTTTATCATTTGCCAAAGCATCATACAGCGGGGCTTGAGTTTATGAGGCTCTTCAGAAGCATACTGCACCCGTCGGACATCGCTGATCACTATTTTGCAGATCTCGGAGCAGGCAACCTCTGCCGCAGGTGTGCAATTTGCCGTCCATCCCACCTGAAGTGTGGGGTATCATCATTCAGCATGCCTGCCTCTTAGACCACGACCCGCTGGACGTCTCGCAGGAGCTTTCGTTCCTTGAATCAGCGACGATGCAGCTTACAGGCTACCGGTACATCATGCGTGTCAAACTCGCCCTGTCGCTCGTTTCAAAGGAGTGGAATGCTCTCTGTCGGCCTTTCCTGTACGAATTCGTCTGGATCAGCCGTTCCGTCCAGGCGCGCCTGCTTGCTGCCATGCTCCGTGCGGAAGACAAGACATACGGCTCTAGTGGGCAGTACATCCGCCGACTGCATATTGAGACCCTCGCGCTCGAGCGCTGTACCCCGGCCGACCTGCGCACGATCCTCGACCACGCGCCCCACCTGCACGTTTTCTCTGATCACCAATCTGTCCAGCGTCAGCAGATCGAGCATCTGCTCGATCCCCGCTGCAGCCCGGAGGAGCTCCTGCGCCTCGTCGCACACGCGACGATCCGCAGGCTCAGTTGGACGAATTACGACCACACGCCGTTCCCGCTACACATGCATCCGCTGGAGAGTAACCTGGCGATACGCCTTGAGTACCTCGAGCTCTCGTCGTATGCGCCCAACGCAGCCCTGCAGCCTGCGTTAGCCAAGGACGCTGCACAGAGGGACATGAACGTCTCGCTACCCTCCCTCCGCGCGCTCAAGGTGTCCCTCGACAACGCGACATTTGCTGCGCTCGCATCGTGGGACATGCCGCGGCTCACGAACCTCTCCGTGCTCTCGTCCGACTTCTGCTACACCGGCGCGGGCTTCGCGCAGTTCTTCCGTGCTCACGGCTCCAAGCTGACGCAGCTCGAGCTCGGGCACTCGTCCTCACTCATCGAGGAGCACTACCTCACCACCCCGCGGCACATCCTGCACGCGCAGCAGACCGCCGCGGCGGGCGCGCGGCGGCCGATCCCTCTGGCGGACTGGTGCCCGAACCTGCGTGAGTTCGTGTGCTCTGCGGACGCCGAGTGGCACTGGCAGTCGCCCGACTGGATCGCGCCGCACGTCCTGCTGCCCGCGCACCCGAACGTGCAGCTCATCGGTATCCGCGACATCGACAAGCGCCTGCGCGACGACCCGGACTTCTCGTCTGCAAGCATGAGCGCGGACGCGGATGCCGACACGGCGTACTTCACGCTGTTTGAGCAGATGTCGTCGCTGCTCCGCCGCGACGCGTTCCCGAACCTGCGCTTCGTGCGCGACCTCAGCGCGAAGAGCCACCGCATGCGCACGGTGCGTCCGGCAGAGCGCGTTGTCCGGTTCTGGATGAACGTCGTGCGCAGCTGTCAAGAGCGCGGCGTGTGGCTTGAAGACCACTCTGGCATCAACGTCACGGTTCGCAACCTGTGCCAGGCGCGGCTGAACCAAGTCCACGCTTGGCCGTCATGGGACGACTCTTAGCGTGTGCCCCCCGTTAGCGTCTGTTCTACCCAATCTCAATCGTTACATGGACATCACATCTGATTCAGTCGTTTACGTCAACCCATCTGTACGTATCTACTACCCCGCCGTCGTTGTATAACCCACCCGTTATGCTGTCGTTTCATACCTACCATGATATCCTATCCTCTCGTTTCCTCGGAGCTACTACCCCGTGCATCTACTCGGACTATGGGTGATATATGGGTCTGCTATATACCGCTGCATCGCGCTGACTTATATATGCCTCATACTTGCTGGGTGTTTCTTGGTTTGCTTGGACTTTCTGGAGGTCATCGCACTTTGTACAGACCCGTCTTTCTCCAAAATACAATCAACTTTATGTGCCCATTCCCAAAGGGCATGAACCCACGTTACTTTGGAGCTCGAGAGTATGCGACATGGATTGGCGGGCGCTTCGCATGTCTTTCTCGTCCATGAGCACCAACACGGGCGGGTATGCTTCTTGCATGCAGCCCATTCACGGCAGTCTATTATAAACCTCTGGAGCGATGCTACAGGCCGGCAATATGTCCTTCATACATACGTGCGGTCCGCGGCCGACTACTCAACTCTCACATCTGCAAGCAGCACACACGCGCACACCGCGGACGTGATCACCCCGAGCCGCCATGGCCGCAGAGCGTCGCGTCATCTGCGGTCCTCACGCACCTCAAGTCGTCCTTTCAAGCACATGCAGTGCGCCTTCCCTCCGCTTTCTCCAGCACTACTGCCGCCGCCAAGGCTGATGACCCCGCGAGCTACGTCCCGTACCTGCTCGCGCACCTCACCACCCTCTCTCCGCGCATCAAACGCGCCACGCACGCGATGTGGGCCTGGAGGCTTGCGCTGCCGCAAATCCCGGCGCGTACAGGGAGCATGGACGGCGGCGAGGCGGGCGCGGGTGCGCGCCTGGAGCGCCTGCTCGAGTTGGGGCGCGCCGACGATGTCATGCTGGTCGTGTACCGTTGGTACGGCGGCGTGCAGCTCGGCGGGGCGCGCTGGAGGTGCATCTCGGCGGTTGCGAAGGAGGCGTTGGAGTCTGGCGGGATGCTGGGTGGGACGCGGGACTCGGATGTGGAGAGGCGTACGTCTCGGCGCGCTGTGCGTAAGAATGCGAAGGAAAGACGCTGAGATGCGAGTTAGGATTATGTCCTCCTGCCTTCATATGTGTCCGCGATGTATCCTAGATGTGTCGGTGATTGTTGCATGAGAGTGAGCTAGTATTATCATCATTTCGAACAAAACGTATGCTACCAAGAAATATTGCTTGTCTCCTGAACCTTATTAAGCCACGAAACAATGTCAAAACCATAAGGGCCCAACCGGGAATTGAACCCGGGACCTCGCGCAATCCCGGAAACACTTCAGCAACCCGAAGCGCGAATCATACTACTAGACCATTGGGCCGTGCAAGTGGTGCGCAAACTTACCCACATATCACCTCTGTTCCATACGACGCGCCGCGCCGCGCACTTGTCACCGGGCATTTCAACAGTTGAGCATTTCTATCTTCTCTTTCAGGAAGAACACGGTGGTTCATCTATGACCATTGTATGTCTGAGGTACAAAACTTTCGCGCTACCGTGCGCTTGCATTTCACGGATGTTGTCAACGTTCGAGTGGTCCCTTGGCCCGTCTGCCGGAGTCTCTTGGCCCGTGGGGTGAGCCATGCATCAAGGTACGAGCTGAAAATCGCTGAAGAGAACGCGGGACCTGAGTGCTCAGGGCTAACGTAGTTTCAGCCTGCCCAGGCCCCATAACCCATCTTAGCTTCGCGACTGTTGCTAAAGCGGATGCGCGACCTGTTTATCGACCTCTCTTCGTTCATCTCCAAGAGTTGCAGCCATCTCACTTTGGACGCGGAGAAGTTTCTGTTGTTGCGCCCCGCGTGTTGATGTCAGGCCGAATGCTTTGGGTCTCGGTCACGCGGCAGTCATGAGACGGAGATGCACACCCAATCAGTTGATCGAGATCTCGATCGTTGATTCCCCACTTTCCCTGCCGCGTTTGGTTTTGAGGCGTACCTCTCTTATGTTTCCGATCTCCTACAACCAGGCCAGACATCGTGAAAGAGTAACCCTGAGTGCACTGCACTACTTCTGCCGCACCATGGACGGTTCACAGGATACTGGCATTTCGTTGTTCCACTTGGTCAGGAGTGCTCTACGGTCGGGTCAATGGCGTAGCCGTCGCCATGCGATCCATACAGCCAAGCCTCAAATCGTTTCGATTCCTGTCCTTGTCCAACATGAACGATCATTTCCCCCTTCCCCGTGCCTTGCGTGGTGGCCTCATGACTTCGCGCCATCCAGCTTCTCTGATGGCGGTATTCACCATTTGAACCGCGTACACGGTCCGCCTTGACAGCTCGTATTCAATCTCATGAGAAAATCTCAATCTCTCCTTGGCTGGCTGCCACATGGCCATGCTCGCCATGTCTATGTGCAGGCGGGGCGTACCATGCCCTCCGAATAAATAGACTTTAGACGGGAGAATTCTGCGCGTTCCCGCCTCCCACCCTTACATTCTCCCTCCCCTTGGGACGCTTCTCAGCTAAGCTTTGAGCCATGGGTAAAGGTGTCAGTATTCCCTTCTTCCTTCGACTAACAGTACGATCGACTACTGATTTTGCTTGTCCGTGTTGCAGTACAGCCCGAGAATCGCCTCTAACCCTGTATGTGTTTCTATACTACTTGCGCGTTCACGATGATTGATTGCTTACGGATGCCTCGTCGCCCGCCGCCTGCTTTATAGTACATCGTAGGTACGTACTTTCCCCGCCTTACCAAATTGACCATTAACATGACGCCACCCAGGCTCCTTTGCATGCATCGGCGGCGGTCTCTTCGGACTGGACATATCGTCCATGTCCGGGGTGCTCAATGTGTGTCTTTAATATCTATTATCTTTCGAAGCCACTGAGAGGCCCTCCGCACAGAACCCCGCGTACGAGGATACGTTCGGTCACCCCACCTCGAACGTACAGGGCGCTATTGTCGCCGCGATGCCTGCGGGTTCGTTCTTCGGCGCGCTCCTCGTATCCACGCTCGCAGACCGCTTCGGGCGCAAGAACATCGTCATCCTTAGCGGCTGGATCTGGGTCATTGGGAGTATCCTCCAATGTGCTGCTGTGGTACGCACTTGCCATCTAACATTTCCCCTGCCTGAGGAGCGCTGCTCATTATTGCGTGTTTGCCCACGGATAGGACCGTGGAATGCTTGTCGCCGGACGGGTCATCTCTGGTCTCGCGGTTGGCATCGCGTCCGCGATAGTGCCTATCTACCAGTCTGAGATCACCGCGCCCGCTATTCGCGGGCGGCTCGTCTCTATGCAGCAATGGTACGTGTGCGCTCTCTTCTCTCCCACTCCGCTTCATCCGCGAATAGGTCCATTACGTGGGGTATTCTGCTGCAATACTTTGTTGAGTTTGGTTGCTCGTACATCAATGGAAAAGCATCGTTCCGCATCCCGTGGGGCCTGCAGATGATACCCGCCATCATCCTCTCGCTGGGCATGATGTTATTCCCCGAGGTACGGCGCCTGTGGAATTTAAATGTAGTACCTTACGTTTAGGCATATCTTGCAGAGTCCGCGTTGGCTGATGGACCACGACCGGTATGCTGTGTCTGCGGAACTCCACTACATACATTCTGACCTGACATTACCCAGATCTTCCGAGGCTCTCACGATCCTCGCAGACTTGCATGGCGGTGGCGACATGAACACACCGCTCGTGCAGCTCGAGTACGCGGAGATCCAAGAGCAGGTGACGTTCGACCGTGAGCAGGGCGCCAAAAGCTACCTCGACCTCTTCAAGCCGGGCATCTTCCGGCGCGTCGTGCTCGGGTGCTCACTGCAGATGTGGAGCCAGCTGACGGGCATGAACATCATGATGTACTACATCATCTACGTCTTTGAGGGTGCGGGCCTTACCGGCCGGCGCGGGAACCTGATTGCAGACTCGATCCAGTACGTGCTGAACGTCGTGCTCACCGGTGCGTGTGCTATCCCCTTCACCTGTGTGTCTGCTCGCTGACGTGCGTTCCTGCTCGCGTATGGCTCCGGTCGAAAGTCCCCGCCATCATCTACATCGACAGGTGGGGCCGCCGGCCCATGCTGCTCATCGGGACGCTGCTCATGGGCTTCTGGCTCATGCTCGTTGGCGGGCTGCAAGGCCGCTTCGGGCACTGGGGCTCTGTCGACGGCTCTGACACCCGTGCGTACCTGCCTACCGCGCATACGTAAATAATCCTGAGCTGCTGGTTCGACTCTCACAGCGGTGTGGGTCATCACGGACAACGATGCCGCGACAAAGGCGATCATCGTGTGCTCGTACTTGTTTGTATGCAGGTGCGTCGAGTGGGCAGCTTGACGTATGGTGCACTAAGCTGACAACTGGTGTTTCCGCTGCAGCTTCGCGATTACCATGGGCCCGGTAAGGGCGCTCGAAGTATACAATGCAATACGTTCCTCACCTTGCTCCTGCAGGTATCGTGGACCTATCCGGCTGAGATCTTCCCCATGCGCGTGCGTGCGAAGGCAGTCTCTGTCGCGACAGGTACGTGCCAGCCATTTTATGTGTGCTGTATTCCTTATTGCACATCACCTGCGCCTCTACAGCTTCCAACTGGCTCTTCAACTTCGCGTTAGCATGGGCCGTTCCGCCCGGCCTCTCAAACATCGCGTACAAGACGTACTTCATCTTCGGAACGTTTAACTTTGCCGTATGTCGCCTTCTCCCTTTATGCTCATTTTGACTGACACCCGCACGCGCATCCCAGGCCTTCATCCACATATTCTTCATGTTCCCAGAGACGGCACAACGGTCGCTGGAGGAGGTCGAAGACATCTTCGCCCAGGGACACATGTTCACCGCGTGGCGGATCAATCGGGACGTGGGCAAGAAGGACGCCAAGGAGGTTCAGCTTGCAAACAAGGTTCGTGTCGTGGCTCTACACGATAATTGTAACGCAGCTCACTCTGGTTTGACAGCATGAGGTGCACGAGCAGGTGTCGTTGGACGAGAAGGCGTAGGATCCGCACTGTACATATCGCTCCTGGCGAATTTGAATGCGACTTATGAGGTTCATCGTGCTACAATCATGTTGTAGTGGATTCAGACATATAGTACAGTTCGATTATTAGGTTCATGACACATTCTCCAACCACAAAACGTGCCGAAACAAACGACCACTACAGATCTTCGAGACGATGAACCCACCCTTCCGCTCTTGAAGTATCACCCTTGCACATTCCAGGCTTACATCCGCCTTGTATAGTTTGCACAACCTACCTTTCCAGCTTTGAGCTAAAGTCAGTGATCTTTCACGCGAACATTGATTCTGCGAAGGAGTAACACCATCAGGAATGTGTTATGCAGCTCATTTTAGGGGTGCTCACCGTCGAAGTCAAGCTTGTAGTCGCATTCCGGGGAGTACAGATAACTCGCAATGCGCGCACCCACCTCGGCCGACATCGGGACCGCCTCGCGTATGCCGTTCACCTCCACAACGCGCCACCAACGCCATCGCAAGTGCTTATCTAATCTTCCGGGTGTTTCCTTGTCTTCGCCATGCCATCGATACTCATTTGTTTCGCCCTCAGTCGTTGCCAGGTACCGTAACGACGGCAGCACACATACGAGTGGCTTCCAGAACGAGCCGGTGCGACCGCCTTGATAGATCAAAAGGCCTACGATATTAGAGCGCATGAGAGCCCGGGGCACTTGTACCTGGAGACAATTATTCGTTTATGGTCAATCTGGCATACACAGCATGTGGGAAGACTCACCGTCCAGTCATCGCAGTCACGACTCTTGAGGTACCCAAAATCTATAGCTATGACGCGCAGTCGAGGCGCAACATCTACTAGCGCTTGCCAGTGCGTGGAGTCTGTCCCGAAATACAAGTATGCGACCCAGCCTTCGAGCGTCAAGATGACCGGCGACATCCTTCGCAGCGACATCAGAGTTGCTACGGAGTCCTTGGCAATGTAAGGCCTATATCCGAGGATATCCTCATCCCAGATGTGCCAGAGTCGCAAATGGTGCACTGGACATGTGATCCCCCAGTAACCCATAGTGGGGAACCATAAATAAACGTAGTCAAGGTGTGGTCAACACACATCATTCACATTGAGTAGACCAACTCCGTCTTTAGGCCCAGAGATACGAAGAGTTCGTAAATTCAGGAATGCGTGCACGATAGAGATGAGAGATGATGTTCTGTATTCGCCAAAGAGACTTCAAGATGGTGGGCGTGCGGCCATTGTGGCACCGTGACAGGATCTGGTGCTGTGGGCAAATTATGCATAAGATTGATGTAGAACATCGATGCGGACTGGTGTGGGGAGAGGCTGTCAAGGATGGCTTGGAAGGTAACAGGTAGATTCTCTAAGCTTCTTGAATCAAGATCGTACCAGGGCAGTTTCCAGTCGGCTTTCATCACTTCCCCATAGTCAGGAGTCCAGTCAGGTTCTGTCCAGCTTATTAGACGACGCTCGCAGTCAATATACAGTCCCGAGGGCCTACTTCGCATACCCCGGAGAACGTGCAGTGTCCGCTTGCCTGCTTGTTATAGTGAGAGGTCTTGTATATTGTCAAAATTCTGGATTGCCATCCCGATACGTGGTGATATTCATAGCCATGTTTCTGCGTTATTGAGCACAATATGCTGCAGATTCGGCGCCTTTTCCAAAAGATCGGCAAAGGACACCGCAATTCGCTTAACGAACCTGTCACCTAGCCATGTCTTGAGCTCGCGGAGGTATTCGAGTCGTCCCGGTCCGTCGGACATGTAGAGCTCGTAGGCCTTGTCGAATTCGTGGAACCTCTTGATCACCAGTTTCGCAAGTACTCGGGGACGTGCGACATAGCTCAGCTGCCGCGAGGTGGCGGAAAGAAAGTGGATGTCAGGGGCGGCGAGATAAGACACAATCATGAGCAGGACGTCTTCGTTCAGTACGTCATTCGTCGAAGTCAGTGGTGGTGAAATGGAAACCCGCGCGACATGCGTCTTGTCCAGAGGTTTGCATTCTAACTTGTGAGGAGCCATGGTTAGACCAGTCAGTGGTTCTAAGCTTGTGTAACGGAGAAAGTGGACATTCAGTTTGACGATCTTTATAGACAAAGTGAACGAGTGGCTCGTTGTGGCGTTGACTGAACTGTGACGGCACGTGCGTTTCTGCGTCGCGTCACGTAAGAGCGGAAGTGCTGGCAGCTTGTCTTATTCCGGTCATTCGACGCACCAAACGGACTTTGGGATGCCCTCAAGGTAATACGGGTGGGCTTTATCTGTAGACCGCAAATATTGCTTGTAAAAGACCGTGTCGACGAAATTGGACGTTAAAATGGCTTCGTCACACATTTCCTTGTTCGATAACGGGAGTATTTGGGTACAACCAGAATTAAAAATGCAAACCGAGCAGCCATGGTGATTAGTGTAATGCACGCGCTGTTGGCAGAGTTTGTGAGGTCCCAATCACCCTCGCGATTTCTGCCTTGTTGTGCATGCAGGTAGGCTTCGCCCATTGTCACACTGTAAGGATATCGATGTCTGACATAATCCTCTCAGATATGGAACATGGCAGCATTCTCTGCTGTCCAGCAGATGTTGTTGCGGTGCACAAGCTCGTAACGAACCCATCCCTACCTACGACTGTGGCATGTACATGAACCTACCGGTCGTACCGATTGCCTCACAAAGGTTGCCATCATTCACCGAGCCGTCTCTTCACAAGGATCGTCCGGATGTTATGTTATCTGACGTAGTGGTATTGTAAAGACATCTTGCTGCAACGAGTTCACCCGTATTGAACTGTTTGCTCCCGTTCTGCTCATTGTAGAGACCGTCGCTTTCGGGGTCATCTGCACCACTCCATGCGCCGGAAATACTGGGCTATGAATGGAATCGCATACTTGACATATGGAACCTCAGGTGCATCGTCAGCCCTTCCTATATAGTCGGTCGGTGCTAGTACTGCGTGTGATAGGTGAGTAGTCGGCTTCTGGCTCTTGCTTGAGAAGAGCCAGAATTGAGCATTTGTTGAGTATGGAAACAGAGCGGAAAATGAGTGGCCTAGTCAATACCGCTCTTGAGCTGCACTCGAAATTGAGTATGGCTGTGTCCAACGGCAATGTCAGACGCGCTAAGGATCAGACGCGCTAAGGATCAGACGCTATGTTACCCTAGTAAATCAGGCCATCGAACCATTATGTTCACCGATAGCAAGCGGAGGTGATTATATTGGAGCTGAGTATTGAATGGTTCCTTGTGCCTTAGGTATAGTCAATTGTGCGGGGTTAGGGAGAATCGCGATACAAAGCGCCCGGCTTTTTGCAGACGCAGCAACGCGCGTCACCTTCTAGAGGACATATCGCTTCGTCTTCCTTCCAGAGATGGATCAGTTCCTCGTTCACTTCATCGGTTTTGTAGGGACGCTGAGCCTACTTTGCAATGTCATCAATGGCGGGAGATGGGGACTTTGAGATACAGTGATGATGATTGCCGCCATGCACTCGCAATCACACTCGGATGGCAATTACATATAGCAGCCGTTAAACTGATAGATCGATGACCTGGGGATTACAGCCAGTGTCAGCGGTCTAAGTGACGAACGGCCACTCATGCGTGATGAAACGAGATACGGCGCAGATACAGTGGCGCCGATGGTATATTGGATGCCTTTCTGGCTGTCTTTCGGTCGGATGTCGCCCGCCAAGACAGTCGAATAGACGCACAAATTTGCGCTCACTTCTGATGAAATAGCCGCATTATTATTAGCTCTGTCGCATATTCCCCGGGCTTCCTGAAACTTCGGATCTAGATAATGGGTGGAGTGTATCGCGCCCTTCCGATAGATGTAGATGTAGACACTCTGGACCCCGACGTGTGGCGTGGCCATGGCAGTTAGGTTCCGCCTTCGAGTGGCCGATCGGATGCGAGCATAACCTCTTGAAGCACAACGCGCAAGACAACGCAGACCATACATCATGGGCAGGTCTTCCATTAAGAGCAATCATGAGGTGGAAGTGTCTGCAGTCGCGGTTCCACTCCTAATCAAGACGGATGTCGGTCATTTCACGAACGTCAGATATTCAATAAGCCTTTACATTGTACAAGTTTAGGACACAATTTCCGTAGTGATCGGGCGGGAGTGGTCAGTTCTGGCTGGTGGGCAGTCGTGAACGAGGTGCACGTCTACGCATGCCACCCACGTCTCTTTACTGATATGCCAGTGCTATTTCTCCAATGATTCTGGGGGAAGAGCCCTGGTCAAGCTATAGCCGCTGCGAGATAGAGTCAGTGTCAGCACGATTATGTTTAACGAGACAAATAACATACGGTTAGCCTGGAGCAGGCCAGTTTCTGTTCATCAGTATCAAAAAAAGGGTTGAAAATACAGCTGCTCCGGACTGTTATTGAAGAAGCGCTTCAGCTGTTCTCGATCATATGTATAACAAATAAAACGTCGAAAGAGGATGTACGCACAGGATTACTCGACAGGCGTGCTCGCGCTCCGTTAGATAGCACTCACAAGAACCTTGACTGTTGTTAAGCTTGTGTAGAACAGTGATCAATAGATGCAATGTACGTGCCGACTCCCGATAAATGGACCGTGACTGACTAATACATTGCCAGGTCACCAAGTCGACTAGGGGAGCTGCAAGTCTTAGAATGCGCGTTGGATATTTAGGGTCTAAAACATTTCATGCAAGTCTCGTCAATGCGGGCCCTAGCAAGGTGCCACCCGCCACGTCGGGCGCACCGGTTCGCCACACGTGTGATGTTCTCTGCTCGACCCGCGCGCCGGGTAGCGAAGATATTCGCCCCCCCCTTCCTCTCACCATTTGCGGGCAGGTACACACCGTGCCCTTCTGGAGCACTCTCACGCAAGACCAGCAACCATCGCCGACTAGACCGTATCAGTTCTGTGCGAGTCGTCTGTCAGTCACCCCAGTCGTTGGAACAACTAGAGCAATGAATCATCGACTGTATGATAGTCAAGACGTCGTCTCGACTTGTCTACGGCTCGCGCAGACACGGTCTGCTATTCCGCGTGCGTAATTTACCGTCGATATAGTGCCGATACACAGCCAGGCACCCAGGCATCCGACTGAGACATGTACGAGGGGCCAATGACTGCGCCTGGCTGCTGTTGAGTGACTTGTGACTTCAAATTGTATGGAAAACCGCACAGAGATGCCTGCAAGATGAAGTCGGGCTGTATGAACTTTGTTTCAACTCTGAAACGAAGGGTAATATTGACTTCGTCGGCGTATCTCAGGCCTTCAGGCGCTAGCGCCTGGCGTGGCTGGATCGTTGCTAGTGTGGGAATAGTCGCCGTCGTTTGTAGTCGTCCCGACTGTAGTCGTATGGCCGTCTGAGGACTCGCACGATACTGGTCCATATTAAGTGGCGGTTATACGAGAGCCACCAAATTTGCTGCCAAGTATGACGGCCAGACGCCCGTGTGTCACGTGACTGGTTCCACCATAGTGATTTGACGGTAAATAATGGCTTTACATGTCAATATAGCGTGCCTTCGCAAGCCATGCACTGCTATAGAGCAATTAAAAGACCTGTAAACTCTTCGAGCCAGAGACTGCACATTCGAGCATGACAACGCGGCACTGTGGACAATAATATAAATATTAAATATGCGAAACAGACTTTCTGAGTTATTATGATGTACAGGAACCACTCTCTAGACTCTATACGTCCTAGTTCCGTTCTACCGCGGCTTATAATGTCCGCGAGGGATTGCGTGCACTTTGTCTATGATGTCGCAGGTGCGTTGCAGCATCACAATAATCTAGCGTATGCGTAGCCACGTGGGTCAATCAGACTTTTCGACAGCGTGATGCGCCACTCACCTCGCTCCGTCTATATTTCACACAGAATGACATCCTCACCATCAGACACTACGATACAGCACCCGCGTCCTCCGCCGCGCACGTCCATCGAACAGCTCCGGATCGGGTAATTCGAGGGGAACCTTCACAGCCCTCGCTACGGGCATGTGTGGGCGCATCAATCCATGCATCTGCAATGTCCTGATGTAGTCGCGTAACTGTGCTGTTGGACGTGCAGGGCCGCTGAACAGGATGGGCACGTCAAGTGATCTGACTCGGGCAGGCACAGGACGCGCTGCGCGATCAAGAAGCACATTGTCGTTGGAAAGCAGTGTCGCCAGAAGTCGTGGAAAGGTGCGCAGGTGGCCGTGCAGGGCAGATCGCACCAGGCGCATCTTCTGAACGGGCGCAGCAACGAAGGAAGGGAGTATCTCCATTTGTCCCTGGACAAAACTAAAAAACAACTGGTCAGTTAGCTCTCGCTCTCGATGCCGTAGTGAGAGACAATGCGTACAAGAGTACTGTAGGGGAAACAGGGAATTGTGAAGTCCCCCCCGGGTTCCCTGGGTTATATATGCCAGCGTCCGTGAAACACACTTCTCGCTAGCGCCACACATTGGACGAGCAGGGTTATGTGGGCAGCCCTTCTATGAACTTTACCCCGGAATGCATCTCGCCTAATTCTTAGCCCACATATTAGGCAGTCTCAATAAGGTGGATGACATTGCTCGCTGGGAGCCCTATATATGAAATCCCATTCCACCTCCTGCTGTACAGAGTGGTACAAACAGCAATATCATAAATAAAAGGAGGAACGATTGTAGGATAAGTCTAGGCAGTTCTATGGCACAAAATGATGCTCCTCTACTCAGTCTTGGATAGTGCATTGACGATAACTTCGAGCCCCGCATTACCACCCAGCCGGGCCAGCTCATCGCGCACCTGCCGCTCGAGCTTTTGCAGCACGTCGCGTGTGTAGTCAAACGAGCGCGTACGGTTCTCAAGGAACGACACGGCGTGATCCTTGAGCGTCGGGGTCGAGGGGCGCTTCTGCAGGATGCCTACGACGATTGGTGAGCACGCGAAAGCGGCCGGGACGAAGGTGAAACTTACTGAGGAGCGACCGGTCGTTGGGGTCGGTATTCACACCATGGACAATGGGGAAGGAGAATTTTCCCTCGGTGAGGTCCTCGGCGTAACCCTTGTTTGCCGCGTACTAATCAGACAAATGCGTTAGCCACCGTCTCGTGCCTTCAGATAGCGGAAAGGCCGATGCTAACGTTCTTTGACCGCAGGTTGCAGTAATCATCACGGATCTGGAAGTAGATTCCAATCAAGTTGACGAGCGGGATGAAGTCACTTTTTCCATCTGTTTCAGTATTGTTCAAGCCCGTAGGATGGAGATACGCACACCCCGACGCTTGTGGTGGCGTTGGCCATCATCAGCCGGACCGCAAGGCGGAAAAGACCGCCCGTCTCTGATACGCAATTTCATAGTGAGTCACGGCGAAAAGATTGCAGAGTCACGTTGCGTACTGTTGTTAACCATGGCGATATACTCTTGCTCAGACGGGCAGGTAAGTGTATCTCTCCAGAGCAAATCGAGTCCTTGCCCGCGATGGAGGTTGAGCAATTCGTCTGAAACACCGGGTAAGTCATGAATCCCACTCCTCGGGTTGTACTGCGCACCAATGACGATGGTGTGAAGGTCATATTTGTCGCAGGACGCCTGCAGCGCTGAGACCTCCTGGAATGCCTGGAAGTACACGTAGTTCGCCGTGTTAATGACTTGCGGGATGCCGTAGATCTTGTGTGCCACTTTTACAAGAGATCAGCCGTTACATTTTGTGTAAAATATTCTTGGACATACCAGGATTACCGCGCCGAAGCTGTGAGTCATCTTCGACATCGTCGACGCTGGGCGTTCAACGTATACGTTAGGCGCAAGCTTCAATTGATAATGATGGGTTCCGCTCACAGTAAGCTAGCGTTATGAAGCATTCCTACAATTCTGCCGATGATCGCTAGTTGGTCTTTGGGGACGTGAAGCCACTCGTTGAAGGCGTTGATCATTTGGCCACGGACGTCCTTCCCTGAGTGGGATATCAAGTACGTGTAAGGCTCCAAGACGCTCTGTTGACAAATACAGTTAAGTGACCAGAACCCACATAAATGATGCTGCATACCTTCTCATCCGACTGGCGCCATTCCGAGTGGCGGGCAAGGGTGTACCTGAGAGTGTCGTAGTCGAAGCAAGTGGGATCATATTCAAAAGCATCAATAGAACCCATTGTGATAGTATAAATATGGGAGAAGATATTGAATAAATCTAGAAGGGTGAGAATAGGTGTAGATACTGGAGGGAAAGGCGATGAGAGTCGGGCTGACCGTCCGGAGCGATTTAAGTGTACTCCTCAAGCGTTAATCGCAGACTCGCCGCATATGGTAAATATACTCGGTGACAGTAATTTCGAGGCTGGCGAGCTGCGATGATTGTGATGCAGAGGGAACCGCAAGTGTGTCAGCCTGATCGCTCAGGGCTTAGATCTCCCATCACACAGATCGAGAGTTTCCCACGTGGGCGGCCGCGGGACCCGGAGTTTTAAACGGGAGAGAAATCCTGAATCTTTGCTCTCCATATCAATCTTTTCGCCAAAGGCTGCTTGTCAAGACATTGGCCTGACATTTGCGCAGGCTGTCTCGATACTGTCGTCTCTTGATGGCTAGGCTATATCATACAATTCCCAACGTCTGTCTCATGCCAAGACAGTAATTTCGAGACCGGATTTAGTACCCATCACGGATTGAACTCGCCCGCTTCCACCGGCACCCTTGAATGCCGCGGTACCAGACCGCTATGACAGTAAGCGATAAGCCCATCTGGACTTCCCGAGATTCGCAAAGTGGCTGCACGCCGTTGATCGGGAGTCAAAGCGCAGGACAGATGGTCTTGAATCTTGCTCCAGTGGTACACCTGTGCGTGAGTTATCGTTTCTGGCGCATCTGACGCGTTATCCGTGACTACTGTCAATTCAATCAGCGAATAGATGTACCCTACGAATACTGCACACCCTGAAACGCGACTCTTGTTCGAACGAACGTTGTGGCCATGTCATCTTATGTTCCAGCGCGCGTGTGCCGAGGTCTATCTGAAAGGCGCGATACAGGCGGTGCGCCCATAATCAGCATCCGAAGTTTCAGAAAGCCTGGAGGATCCTTTCATGATCAATGCGCAATCGAATAAGAAAGACAGAAGCTTTGTGATGAGCGACGTCTGACCGAAATATAGTTTGCGGAAAACCCGCAATGTGCCACTGGCCCCACTGTATCTGTGCTGTATAGAGTTTATTCGCCACCTACGCGACTGGTAGTAGCTGAATACCCAGATTAGCACTGTTTGAGTCTAACCCTTGTCACCGCTAAGTGTCTGGCTGTGATTATGAGTTCATGGCAGTGATCGCCATCACCGCATCTCTACACGGCTCGGCGTGCCGGCGTCCATCGATGACAGAATGGGGTAACTTGGCATGTCTATGTGACATTTGATTGCGCGTTGACAGTTGGACCTTGGGCGATATGGCGCGATGTACATAGCAGTTGTAGCCAGGGCCTTCTCCATGGGGGTATGATTGGCGTCCGCTAGGAGCACACAGGCAGTACGACTGAAACGGTTTGTACGGAGATCGCTCTTTGTCGCTGTAGCTTCTAGAGAGAGGCGCGTCAACAACTAGTGGCCAGCGCCGCCTTGTGTCTTCGACGTGCGGCGATGATGCGACACGGAGCGCCAGCCCAGGAAGAAGCATGTGGAATTCAAAGTGTGCGCGTCTTGTCATTCTCGAGCTTAATCTTCCGAACGCATACGCTAGCTCCGACAGAACGGAACGTCCCTCAGTCATAGATCCGAATCTCGGGATCCAGCTTCCCTATCGAGGGAGACCGACGAAGCTCTAACCAAATCAGGCCGAAGCACCGCAACATCGAGTACGCGGAAACGTCGACTCCAGTTTGCTCTGTAGCACTTGACACTCGCCGTAGATGGGAAAGCATCCCCTTATGGTGCATTGTGATAGTTGTTGCACCACGTTGCTGCGGGACAGCCTCCTCAGTTTAATATAGCCGCCCTGACGGATAGTTTCAACCGTTACGAGCCGCGTGCAGTCTCAACGTGTCCAAGCCGGCGGGTCAAAGAGAGAAAGCGTGGAGAGTGACAGATGTCAGTAGCATGGCGATATTGCCAACAATGCCTGGAGTTCTGTAAGAGGTACGCGAGAAACGCGTACCTCAATATCAAAATGTTTTGGATTCTGTCCTGAGCGTGGGTCAGGAACGTGGTGTATAACAATTATCGAGTATATCGTTGAGCACTCCAGGCCTTCTCGGCTTCGCAGGAGAGCCGCTTTATTTCAGCATCGGTCACATACAACGCGCGGATCACCATCTCACGCAGAAGAAACAAATTTGATTTTCCAAAGCCGCGCTAACATGGCTGCCAAAGCGAGGCAATTGCTTCTCCATGGACATTGTTTCAATTGAGGATCTGGCCTCATACCGAGGGGACGGACTGCGCTACGCCTTATGGCTTATCGTAACCTCGAACACTAAGATATCGCGCTCACCCATACTGCATCGAATCGTAGCTTTCTTTCTCTCTTGTACCCCGTTCTATGCCACCGTTTCGCGCTAATGCAATGCGGCGTCAAACAAGAGCGTTTGATAGCCCTGACTGATACGCCCTCTCAAGGGCGTCCGTGTCGAGGGCCGTGTGCTCCATTCGAAAGATAAGGCTTCTTTCACAGGTGGGGTGGACGGTGACGTATGCGGAAAGCTCATATGCAGATCACCATGAGCATGTGCTGTGTGTTCTGTAATTCCCACTCTAGCTCGTTATAGTGTCTCCGAGAATGACAGGAGGTTTAACAAAACTTGTTTGCTTACTGACCATCATGCTAGAGCAGGCGCCACTCCATGGGCGTGGTACCGCGCCTTACCTCGATGTAATTGAAATCAGCATTCGTTCAAAATAGATGATTCGTACAACTTACGAGGAAGTTATTTACTACTTCGCATTGCTCAGGCAACATGAGATGGTAAACGTTGTGGCGGCCTCAAGTCGGTCGGCTAGATTTTGTATGGACGAAGGTTCCCCATTCCGTGGTATAAATACGGAACTTGAAGAGTTGTACTTGGCACATCTCGAACCGGAGACGGCGCGACTGAAGCGCCCAATCTGATGCTGATCTCGATTGAGGCCGTAACCGGATCTGAACCCTTTAAGGAAACGCTCGCTTCTCACACGGTGTTTCACAATGACTGCGAGCTGCGACTGAGCTCGTTGTCTGGTAATGCCTTCTTTATGTGAGTCTAATAGTATACAGACTCTAAATATGTATCTAGTGATTGTTGATAAACTGATTGTAATACTGTATAGCACCATACACCAGTGCGACTAGGGTCTGCGAGTGGAAACTCAGACGATACAGCTTTCTCGGGCTGTTCTCGTCCAGCATCCAGACAAGCGCAATGGCGTACAAAGAAGCGAAGATAATGTAGATGTTGTTGAAGAACACAGCGAGGGTGAGCAGGTGAATGGCCGTCAGGAGCACCTTCGTCCGGTGAACGGACTTGAGGAGAACCGGGATGGTGGGTACCTGCAACTCCCAGTCTTCCGTGAAATCACGCACGTCAGCCATAACCTGAAGGTGTAATCAGAAGCTGCGAATTAGGAGGTGAGCACAATTGAAAACGTACAGCGTGACAAGTCCTGTTGATAGTAGACCAGACGATGATTTGCGTAGGGGTCCACGGACCAGATGCGATTCCATCCGGAGGGAATGAACGGGAAAGGATAGAATGGACCACCGCAAATGTACCACATCTTTCGATAGCGCCAAAGCAGTTGTCAGCAACTTAGCATTTAGGAGCCCAAGCCGATACTCACCCTCGGATAATACCGATGAAGACCGCCTTCATCCCTGGGATGCGCTTGATAACGAAGCCGTTCTTTGACTCCTGGGCCTTTTCCGCTTTAGTCTTCTTGACCTTGGGCCCTGCCTTTCGGCGGAAGAGTGGCGTGTCCCAAAGCAGAGCGGGCGTGATGAAGCACGCGGTGATGAACCAAGTCGACGGAGGAGACGAGAGGAGTGCGAAAACAAGAAGGATAGCATTGGTGATGAGGAGGACCCGCGCACGCGTGAAGACAGACATCACAGCGCTGTTAGACGTCTTCTTTGCGTCGGCCAACGCTGACGCCTGGTCATTGTAGTGGTCGAGGCCAATGGTGATTACATCGGATGATACACATATGAGTACCTGCGGGACATCAGGTCAGTGATACTCTTCGTCATCACAAGAATAACTTGAAGCTAACGTACGGGCCTCCAGTCTATGATACCGTATATGGAGCGGGAGATGAAGGTCGACAGGGCGAGACTGCCCAGCGAAGTCATAATGGGGTGAGCGAGGAGCTCATCCTGAAGCTTAGGAAGAGTAAGGAGAGTGTGAGATGCCATGGTGCGCTGTGCGGAATGCTGAGGGGCACCCGCATCCAGCCTGCGTCGTTAAATGACATCCTCACAAGCGTTCATGCTATGTCTCAGATGGCACGGCACGATGCGATCCGGATGTGACGGCTGCATCGCAATGCGTGATGCCCGTTGCAAATGCCCAAACAGAGTTAGAACGTAGGCATGCATGGGAGGCACCGATGCCGCCCTCGAAGGCGCCGGAGCCGCCGAAGGACACTTTCCGATAACAACGGGAATCGAGATCAGTGTCCAGCCCAGTGGGTCCGTTGATCGCACTATGATCCGCCGCAATTATTTGACGCCCACAGCATCCGTCACCAGGCACTCACGAGAGCGATACTAACTCGGTCTCGCCGGAGACAGGGACACTGTTCAACGCGTACCTCTTTCAATACATCTAGGTACCACCGCTGTCTCCTTGGGGATAACTATTAGCTCCTCATGCAGAGACGCCGAGACCCTGCTCTACGCACGACAAAAGTGTTGTCTCAACCTTGTGCGTAGCGGGAACCTATCTCTATAGTGGCGAGTACCCCTTCGTATTGACGTTTTTGACTCCCGTTCTATCGTCACGCATGCAGCGGCTAGCGGGAGTGAGGACTACCCACGCAGTATTCTCCTAGTCGTGTATGCTCTCGGTTGTGCGCAGTGCCCATTCCAGCGTTGTGATGCTCGAGATACTATCCATTCATCTGGGCCCATCTGGGCTCTCACGTACTAACTAATATCTAGGTTGTATGGACATCGAGGTTTCTGGCGAATTCTTGCAGCCTCGTTCGCTCTGCTGTCCAGAACCATATCCTCAACGCGCCTTGAACTAACTGACAATCCTCAATACAGGCAGTCGACGTATTGAGCCCTCTGAGAAGATAACAGTCATGCAGTCCACTCTCCTAGCGCCGTATTCACCATGAACTTGGCGCGCATTGCATGTGTCGCTCCAATACCAGCGCCAACTGACTTCTTCATAGAGCTTTCTTTCCCACTTCCTCGGATCGAAGCTATCTTTCGAAGAAGCTCGCCGGAGCGCGCTAGGCGGCTCTTTGCGATGGCATTATGCAATGCAACCCGCGTCTGTACATCGCAGACGAATGCTCACGATATGAATTGCCATGCAGGTGGTCGTTGTGCATCGTAAGATGATTGGTGAGTAACAGTTGTTTTCGCGAGAGGCGTCGCGCGCGTCAGACATAAACTAATTCTCGCCGAACGATCTCCTACCGAGAACACGAATATCTCGGCAACTGTTGAGTATATCGTCCTGGCTTCCGCTGCGCTGGTCATCTCGTCCTGATACAGCTGCGGAGTGTTTCTAAAGTCTGCCTCATTTCTTATGTTCCGTCCTCGCTATGCTCCGAGCCAATCGAGTTCATATATTGACGGGATTACCTCGTCACACGCCGCATTCTGGGGCTGAAACTCTCATTTGAGCATTTCACAGCTTCCACAGGACCATCGCACTAAGTTTGGTGGTCTTCAACATGTCTTTCACATTGGCAAGTATCTCATCATTTGCGTCCTCAGCTCATAAATGGCCCTGTTTCTCAGCCATTTTACTCTTCGCATAGCCGGGTATCAAGACCATCAGCGATTATTTCGTATTTCAGAATGATTCTGGAGCTGTATGCGACCTTATATTGCTCAAGCGGCCTGTAATATCCCTTACATTTACAGCAAGAGCTGTGGCGTACCTGAATTACTGCAAATTTAATTAGTTACCTCATGCTGCTGTAGACCTCATTCCCAATATCATGTGTAAGACGATTGCAAGTGGATAATGCAGAACACAATGGCAGAAGCAGACAGTGATTAATACCAAGTCATGCCACAGGGAAACCCGGAGGCGGATGGCGGATAGAACTTGGTTTTCGATACCTGTTGAGAGGTATTAGATACATTGAATTCCATTAACCGAGCTGTTTGTAGCTGTGCGGATACATCGGCAGCTATCTGACATGCCATTTGTACTCTTTCAAGGTGTATGCCTGACTCGTGACTCAGAGAGACTATGGACGCGCAATGGTGATGGAAGTGGACGGAAGGGGTCAGTAGCCACCCGAGCTCATCGTCCTCGCTGCGTTCTGGCGGATGTATGGTAGCCGAAGCAGGATAGAACCTTACAGAAGGATGTCATTCGAGATGTGCGAAGGATGAGCAAAGACACGATGATCGCGCCCAAGGATGTGAACATTATGAAATAAGATGTGAAAGACAAACCAACCAGATACCAGACCATCCACAGCGCCCGCTCAGCTCCAGATATACCCGTTCGACGAGTTTCCGATATCATGCTCACGAGCAAGAACAATTCTACTTCAGGAGTGCCGAAGATGATGAAATTTCAATGCCGTGAATTCACGATGCTTCTGGTACTAGAGCCTGAAGACAGACTAACAGAGTCTAGCGCATCAGAAATCAAGACGATATGCTCAGTAGTCGCGGAGATATCCTCAGTGGGAGGTCGCTCGGTTAGGTTTGACCCGCGCGACATGGTGTCTGTTATCACTGCTCACTCATTTTGACGAGCCAGCTCGTCAAACACAGGTCGCAGGCCAAGCCGGGAAATGTTCAACGTGCAGTCCTTCTGATTCGCGATTTAGTTCATCATCTCGAGCTAGCGTTTTCTCCCTAGACAAATTCACCTCTTGGTTTTCACCAGTGTCATCGGAGGTCTCAGATAGGGGCCTT
This sequence comes from Postia placenta MAD-698-R-SB12, assembly GCF_002117355.1. NCBI lineage: Eukaryota > Fungi > Basidiomycota > Agaricomycetes > Polyporales > Adustoporiaceae > Rhodonia > Rhodonia placenta. The sequence goes on along the minus strand of NW_020169838.1, from coordinate 2,171,168 downwards.
TTGTAAGTCTTCCACGGTTGAGTGTTCATCAATGCCTCCTAAGAGAGTACTGGCTCCCTGCGCGATAGAGTTGGACTGCCACATTATGGTAGGCCCCTGGCAAAATCCGCGAAAAGGCGCCGGTCAGGCGTAGTCTGCCAAATCGGGCATCTTAATCTTTTCCCGGGTTTATTCGTAAAAGGTATCCCGATCATCTCACGAAACCGAATCGACGCGCTCTACGCGCCGATAAGTAGTTGTCTCCCCTAGGCAGCCTACAATAGAGCGCCCTTTTTGATGGTCAGAGGATGGGCACTCTAAAGGTCTGCTTCAATACGCGCCCCCCGGACCGTAAGACAGCATTTCAAGCGTGCTAGCGATTGCCGACTGATGGCCGGGAACTGCCGGCTGATGGCCGTCTGAACTTACCGTAGTGTTGGTTGCGAGCTGTGGCCTGGCGTCGCCTGAGATAACCACCGCCTTTCATTGAAGCTTGATATGTCGCATCCATACTCACTGTGATGCATGATTCTCCGACACCGCGCGATCTGCTATGGCCATGTCAATATCATGTCCCGACGGAGACAGAGCTGAAGCGAAAACGGGCGACAGAGGGATTGGATTCAGATATAGAATAAAATAAAGATATTCGATGGCATTTGTTAGTGTAGATATCGCGCGGGACAGGTGTATTGTAGCGAGCCCGCGCGATGCGACGCGTCGCGTCGCGTCGAGCAAGATCTTAACGGCGCGTTTCGGAGATGAAATAGATTACGTAACTCCGAAATCGCGTCTTACTGTCGGGACCCCCCAAATTGAACCAGACTAGATAAGTAGCGACTCTAGATTGGACTTGGATCGAAGGATGTCAGGCGCGCGCATCAGGCGTGTAGGGAGTAACCGTCACCACGGTGCATGCTTTTGTTTTATGTATTACTCTTCCTCTAACAGGACGCGCACAGCAACGCCGAGCGCACGCAGGACGTAGGGTCTAGCGAGAGATCGCTACTTCTTCGCTTGGTGGAATTGGGGTTGGAGTTGAGGGGCTGGGGCAACTCGTTCGTAAATGGTGTCCAGTGCGACTCCCCGAGCAAGATCCTGTAGCGGTACGATGAAGCCTGAGCGGCGGCGCGCACCTTCTAGCATATCGCATCTGATACACATGTACCGGCGGGACCTTTGTTTTTGAGAGAGGTTCGGGGTTGTACCTCCCTCCACCTAAATTCTCTTACACAGATTATCAAGCCTAAAGGCTAGAATAGGCTCGCAGTCCTCCTTCATTCTCTAACGCTACCACTAGCGCAGGGAATCTCTCCATCTTGTCTTCCTTATCTCGCTTCACGATAACCCGTCCATAGGCCGAAGAACGGCCCCCCAGCAGCCGCAAAGTGCTACTACGACACCATTTGGGCCTTCCAGATTTCTTATAGCCGCCCTGCTGCTTTGCTGAGCATCGTTAATGTTGCTACTTGACGTGACGCAATATTCTGGTACATTTGGCTGTACCAAATGTCGCGTGACGCAACGAGCAATAAGCTGTCAAGATATCATTTCTGAGCCGCAGGTCCCAGAAGAGCTGTGTGTCTATGGGCAGGGCTCGAGATTACATCTGTATAACAATGGGAGGTCTCCAGACACAAGGCTGAATCATACATCGTCTGCGGATCTACGGATTACACGGATACATTGTTCGTTTAGGCCGATTCTCGGGCCTAGTACCTCTCTATGCGAGCCACACACACAGTATGCCAATATTGCAACAAGCCAAGAAACTACGCTGAGCTCTCAAATGCCTAACGCCTCATTCCCCACGAAGTGTGATCCGCCCGCACAGCAATATCCACTTGCCTGTTTGATCCACCTATAGCCAGCAACACAAACACCCATCTGGCGAAGGGCTGCTTGTGCCTTGGCCTCCTGTGCCCTCCTCTTGGCTTCTTCTTCCCTCGCCGCACGCAGAGCGGCCTCCTCCCTCTCGCGCTTCTTCCTGGCTTCCAACACCTTCAATCTGGCAGCCTCCAGTTGTCGCATCCGTTCAGCCTCAGCCGCTGCATCGCGAGCTCGCTGTGCAGCAATCTGAGTCATACGTGCTTGCTCGGCCTCCTCCCGTCTGCGGTTCTCCTCGATCTCTCGCTCCAACCTCTCGATCCTCTCTTGCTCCTGCTGTTCCGCGATCTCCGCTGCCAACCTGTCCATTTGTAGCTGGTACCAGACGGAATCCGTCACGCCGGCGTCCCGTTGATCGTCCGACGCAATCACGGGTGTGCGCGTCTGCTCTCGCCGTTCGTCCAACTTGGGAGGAGCTGCCTTGGTCGCCGGAGGCGCACGGCTCGTTGCAGCTGGAGGGTCGTGCTCCTGCATCATGGAGAAGTGGTCTCGCAAGGCGTCGAAAGGAGATGTCGAGGGTACGTTCCTGCCCCGTTCTTTGCGACTGTCCAGCATTGCACTCATACAGGCGATAGCATCTTTCGCAGTGAGAAGGAGCTCGTCGGTGTCCGCTGATTCGTCCGAAGGACTCGTGTATACGTGGCTTATCATTTGTTTTGCGAGGGTGCCTACATCTCGCGCATTGCCCCACGATGGGAGAGCTGCCAGTTGTTCGAGAAGCCTGACCATGGATTGGTACTCGGCTGAATCAGGATCATCTAGCGCAAGTAAATGAACCTGTTTCTCGGCCAACTTCGTGCGGAGAACTTGAAGACAGTGCAAGGGACTCATGTTCCTGAAGATGAGCTCCTCTGAGAAGCGACTGGATAGCCCGGAATTGATGGATAGCAGTTTGTTCATGTCGTTATCGTAGCCAGCCAGAACGACGATAATCTTGTTTAAGAAACGGGGCTGCGTGAGCATGCTGACCAGTTCATCGATAGCCTCCTTCGCAAATAGCCCGTCTCCGAGTCGGTACGCCTCATCAATGAAGATGACACGACCGAGAGCCTTCTCGAGTAATGCCTTGGTCTTGGGGCCCGTTTGCCCAACGTACTGGCCGACGAGATCGGACGCAGAGCATTCAATGACCTCTGCCGACGAAAGAAAGCCCATGTCGTAATAAACCTGCCCCAGCTTGCGAGCCGTGGTAGTCTTTCCAGTCCCTGGTGGGTGCGCAATTCAGTGTCCACTTCTTTTCCGAGCCGATCAAGACAAACCTGGAGGTCCTTTCATGACGAAGTTCGTTGGAATCTGATCGCGGATCTCCATGCCACGAGCCTTCAACTTCCGAGCCGTTTCTTGATAACCGCGAAGCTTCTTGACTATATCGTCACACCCAATGACGCCTTCGAAAAGTTGCTCCAGATTGGCGGATGCCTTTGAATCGCGATCGAAAGCAGGGTCGAAGTCTTGCGGCTCGAACACAATGTCGAAGGGACGTTTGTGTGAAGGAACAGAAACGTAACGCATCTGATATCGAGCTTTCGCCTTCCCCAAGACGTTCTCCACCTCACCTCCATTGCCGAAGTTGGGGCGGTTACGAGCGCGACTAAGAACTGAGATCGCGACTTCCTTAGCTGCGTCTGTGGCACCAAGATCTTGATCCTTCAATTTCAAGTTGAGAATCTCCAGGAGTTCGGAGTCGGAGAAGTCCTCGAAGTTGAATGCATCTTCTATGGCGAATCGACGCGATAAGCCAGGGTTGACGTTCTGGCTTTCCTCGTCAGATGAAGCCCACCCAGATAATAAGGACTCACTTGGAACATCTCTACAATCTGGTCTCTGTACCCGAGCAATAGAACGCAACGATCTTCACCGGGTGTACTTTGAACTTCGGCGACAATTGTGTCGATGACGGCGGTCTTGTACGGATCGGCTTGTTTCCCCGGGCTTGCACCACCCTCATACAGCATGTATGCCTGGAGTATATAAGCATTATGGTTGCGGTCCGGCGTAGGAATTTACATGCCTCATCAATGATCAACACTTTGCCAACCGTTGCCGCCAATATCGCCTTCGTCTTGCTTTCAGACTCGCCAAGAACAGAGCCGATAAAATCCGCGGGATTCTTCATTATCACTGGGACAAAACGTGACATGAAAGTCGCATGGGAATGGCTGCGAGAACGTACCTTCACCGTTACTTAACAAGCCCAAGTTGGCTAGAATATCTCCGTAGAGCTTTGCGACGGTCGTCTTGCCCGTTCCAGGAGAACCAACGAAGACGCGATTGAGCGACATCTGTACAGTATCCTTTTCCGCCAGTTCTCGCTGATAGTTCGTAGCTATGAGGTCAAAAAGGATGCGGATTGAATCCTTGACAGCAGACAGCCCGATAAGTGACTGAAGTTTCTTCCATGCCTTGCTTTCGACCAGTACGTTGGAAGGATCAGGTCCAATGAGATCTTCGCGTAAGAAGAGAAGGTCATCTGGGCGGCGGCCTTGCTTGCGTTCGGTTACTATTCGGTCTGCCTGTCGACCAGAGATCTTAGCGAGGAGATTCTCCAGTGCCCGAGCGTTTCCAAAGCCCTCTCGTCCTCGACCCCTGCCCAGTCGCCTAACGGTGATGCGACAGTACAACCCGCCAAAATCGCCTTCGACTTTCATCCTGCTATTGTATCTCTTCTTGATCATCCTTTCCAGCATCAAGAGAAGTTCGGCATCATTGTAATCCTCGAAGCGTAGAGTGTACGGTACCCGACTTTGAAGGCCTGGATTGTGCTCGAAGAATTTCTCCATCTGTTTGCTGTAGCCTGCCAGAATGAAGACGATGGTGCCAACTCTGTTCTCCATTTCTGCTAGGAGGAAATCAAGCACCTGCGTCCCCTGGAAGTTATGCTGTCCAGTGAGCTGATACGCCTCATCAACAAACAATGCCCCTCCGCCAGACTTAAGGATCGTTTCGATGTGTTTCTTGACACCGGGAACACCGTCATTTGCAAGACTAGAGCCAGACGCCTCGACAAAGGCCACTCCAGGGATAATACCGAAAGACGTGAGAAACTTGGCATAATGTCTGGCTACAGTCGTTTTACCTGTGGGGCAAGCGGCAAGGTAAATCAAAGGGGTCGTGGGATACCGATCGACGTACCTGTGCCAGGGTTTCCTAGTAGCACAATATTGAATCGCTCATTCTTGAGCGATGTGTTCTGACGCTTGGTGACATCGACCTTGCCCTTAATTTGAAGTACCTGTTTCTTGACGGCCTCAAGCCCAGTCATACTCATGATGGCGTCGATAGAAGGATCTGATGCTCCATCCATGACCTTCTGTCGTTCCCACTCCTGCTCGGCACCAGATGTCGGCGTCGAGGATGGTTCTGAACCCGTGGACACCTGCTGAACTTGCTCTACCGTCGAGGTCGGCGTCGGCGGCGGGATCGAATGGTGGATAGAAGAAGCGGGAAGAGCATCTGCACTTGTCGGAAGCGTGGAGGCTGCTCCATTCGCGGTAGCCGCCGGTGCTCCACCATTGTCGGGTACGACTGATGCTGCGGAACTTGTCGGCGGTGCCTTCGCAGTGAGGGCAGTGATCGACGCCAGATCTTGCTGCTTCTGCTGAATCGCATTGGCTCGCTCTTCGGCGAGCTGTCTGTCACGGAGAAGACGAGTCTGTTGCTCATACTCCTCCTCTAGCTTGGCTATGTTGCGTGCGTGCTCCCGTTCTTCGGCATCTCGCCTTTCCTTGTCGGCGAAGTCTCTCTGTCGCTTCTCCTCGGCAAGCTTCACCTCCTTTTCACACCTCTTGCAGACCGGAGGGCGTCCTTGAAAGCATTTCCAATTCAGGGTGTGGCCGTTCGAGCACACATCGTTGAGAATATGCTCGCACTGCATCTTTGAGTGATCGTATAGCTGATGGCATTTGGATGAGCAGCAGTGGAGACCGCAACTAAGCATTGTACCACTGGGCAAATATAGTCAAACGTGGTGACCACAACAATACGCTGGGAATGGCCTTACCATGGCTCCTGACAGCCACCGTCAGGGGTGAGGACATCGAAGTCGATGGGCTTTTTCAGGCAAGCCTTACGATCAGGATGACGCTCGCATTTCACGGGAAGGCCATCGTACACGTGCTTCCCGCACGCCAGCAGGCGGAACAACTGCTCCCAAATCTCTTTCCCCTTTCGTGCATTCAGGAATGTGTCTGCGTTCCCGAGCAATATCAGGCAGTCGCGAGCTCGTGACAGGAGAACGTTCACGCGTTCCGGTGAGGACATGAAACCGATGTCGTGATCAACATTGCTTCTCGTCAGGCAACAGATGACGATGTCGCTCTCTTCGCCTTGATAGTTGTCTGGTGTGAATGAAGACGGTCAACAGGGAAGAGAAGGCGCTTCAAGAGAAACTGACCAATGGTTGCGAGCCTAAGCGGTCGCTGTGTCAGTTTTGCTGTTGCTTCCGTCACCAGGCCGGCACGAACGAGGTCGAAGGAGTCGAGGTCGTTGAGGACGGGATCTGTCTCTGTCTTCAGGATGGACTGCAGTAATTGGAGTTGACCGAGATACGGCGTGAGAACGACGAGCTTCTCCGTGCCATAGCCTTGCTGTGCGAGATACCGAACAATCTTCAGCACCATCTCTGCCTCGTACGTGTTCCGTTTAGACGAAGATGGGTACAGCTCCCTATTGTCCTTCGTCTCAGGATTTTCGTCCTCAGGACGATCATGACTGAGGAAGATAACGTCGTCTTGTAAGCCGCGAGTGTGTTTCCGATTTTTCGTCCCGTCTGCGTCTCTGAGTGCGGGGTACGTGAGCTGACGTACGAGATCAGAGATTTCGGGCCTCATTCTGTGCTGTTCACTGAGAGTCGTATGAGGGTAGCCCTTCAAGACGAGGCGCTCGAACATTGATCTGTTCAAATCGAACCCATCGCCTTTCTCGACGGTGAGGAAGTAGTTGTTGACCTTAGGCCGGAGTTGTCTGTCGATTTGACAGCTATAAGCAAGTGGTAGAACGCTTTGGCAATCGACTTACTGGTGATCCCCAATGAGGATGAGCTGCGACGTCTCGGAACCCAAAGCGCTGATGATGTGAGACTCTAAGATTTCGCCGGCCTCCTCTACCAACAGCACCCCAGGTGAAGCTGCCTGAATGTCGTCCCTATATTTGGCCGCTGCAGTTGTCGTACACCCAATGACTCTCTTGCTTCGGAGAATCGCACCAACGTTCTGATTGCGCTTGCGCTCGAGGGAATCAAGGCCCTCGTTGTATTGCTTCCCGACCTCGTAGATATCAGCTACCTTCTCTCTCAGAAGCTCTGTGTTCCATGTCGCGATTTGAGCCTGACGGCGTGCTGGCGCCATTTTCCAGATCTGCGCCGCAGCTTGTACATGTGGGGAGTCCGCGTAAATGCCTGCATTCCAGCCCTTCATCCACTGATGCCATAGATAGTAGTCGTCGACGGCGCGCCCGTTGCGGCCAACGCGTGTCAACCCATGCTCGTCTCGAGGTACCTTGAGCGCTTCATAATATTCGGGGTGCTCGAATTCAAGATGCTCGAGTAGGTCTCGGTAATGTAATGGGGATGTCACTTTGGCGAACGTGGTCTCGATATGCTTGAGGCGCCTTTCCGACGTATCTTTTAGTGCGTCGATCTGCTCCCAATCACCTTTCCGGTTCTTGTACAGCCTATCCTGCTTTTGATAGTTTTGTAGGGCCAGCGATGCCGTTTTGGCGGTAGATTTGCTCCCTAGGCGAACGACGTGGTCTGGTGGGATGCCGATGTTCAGCAGATCCTCGAGAAATTGGTCGAGTGCATGGTTTGTGTAGCAGACGACGAGAATGATTTGACTAGTGGCGTCGTGGATGATCTTCGCTAAGAGTGCCCCAATGAATGATTTGCCGGTTCCTGCAAGTTGTGTGAGCAGTCATACGTCGTTACTAGCAGGGAACATACCCGGCGGGCCCTGGATTAAGGACACAGGCTGTGTGAGGGATGCCATGAGAGACGCAGACTGTGACGCATCGAGCATGATTGGCTTCGGTTGACTGATGTCGAGCAACGACCTCAAATCCTGACCAGGATCCATCCGCAACGCTTGTACGATTCGTGTCGGTTGCCTCGGTAGATCCGCTAATATCGTGTCATCAGTCCACGACAAGAGCTCAAGAGAGAGCGGGACGCTCGTCATCTCCTGGAGAGCCTTTAGAATCGGCTCGAAAGAGAAGACTGCCGTGTCAATCTGAATCAATTTTATGCTGGTCGCGGACTTGAGCTCCATAAGAGCTTTCTTCGTGCTTGACTCTCCCGTGAGACACAAAAGAACGACTGGCGGCAGCTTCGCGAGCTGGTCTTCATCTCGGAGGATGGTGGGAAACGCGATAATCTTGCCGTTGACAAGGAGGCACGCCAATGACTGATGACGTAGAATGCTGCGTCCTTCGTCCCTGAGAAACGCGCGTCGATCTTTCTTGCGCTTCAAGACGGGAAGATCTTGCTTGCACTGAAGCTCTATGGCCCACTTCGATCTCTTGTTGTCGGGACCGAAGTGCACTCCGACAAGCTCAAGACCGTCGATGACGAGGCCCCTGTGCTTTCCCTTCTTCTTCCCCAGCGCGATCTGCATCTCCTCTCGCATCTCATGAATCATGTCCTCCCTCAACAACCGAAAGTGGTTGTCGAGATACGTCGCCACACGGCTGTCCGCAGTTTCCGCGTCATCGAGGAAGGAAGCGGGCCTCAAGAATGGTAGCTCACGGCAGGTGATCTCATCGGCAGTAGGATGGATCGAGATGAGGCGGAAATCGGCGAAGTCGTTGTCATGTCGGTCTCCGGGGAAGGTATCGCTGCCATCGGGAATCGAGGCATGCAGCGTAGCCACTACATCCTTGATCCTCCTCCCTATCGCGCTGGTTTCTGAATGCGGGGAAGAAAGGAGGCGGTCCAGCACCGCTTGATCTTGCGCAATCTCGCGGTATGGGGCCGCCTTACTCGCAGGAAGCACCACGAGCTGCAGCAGAAGCCAGCCGAAGGAGAGTTCACCCTTCTCCTGCAGACTTCCAGCACGAAAGGCGTCACTGAAAGTATTCCAGAAGATAGAGGGCTCTACCATGGCGATGACGAGCTGCTGGAGAAACGAGCCACCTCCGACGATGCGTAGCGCCGGTGCCTGCAGATAGATGATGAATGACGAGGCGTGTCCATTGAAAAACGACAAGCTGAGATCGGCACGCATAGCTGTCTGTACAGACGACAGGCCTGTTTTACTGACAATCAACCGGTCGATGCATTTAGCAGCGTCCGGCTGGGCGCAAATTGCTTCCAGGAAGAGGGGAGACGACGCCGTTCCCAGAGCCTGTCGACCATTAAGAACGCCATCCAGTAACTTGTTGAGTCGCTGACCGCGAGAGTCGAGATTGGATGCTTGCGAATTTCCTCTGTTCATGAGTGGTCGCTGTGGATGGTGTAGAGGAAGAGTGAGCGCGAACCTGCAAGCATGCGCGTCCCCCAGCGTCAGAGCAGCCTCATGTCAACCCGTATAGCTGCCGGGTTTCCAGAGTACGTGCTGGCCCTTGATAAAGTTCGTTCGGAAGAGCTGCGCTTCACACCGCAGCGCCGCACTGCCCGAGTATGCCTTACACGGGTAAGTGATTGAGCGGTGCGCGATGAACGACATGTTGAACACACAATCTATTCACTGGATATTCAGACATCGAGCTTGAGGCGACTGCAGCTAGGCGTCCTGCCCACCCATCAACTTGTTGACGGCGGGTGATTATCGGATCAGGCTATCCTCTTTCTACAAGTCATTACGTACTTGTAATACTAGGATAGGCTGATACTGAATAGCGCGAACGAATGCAGGCAGAGAAGCAACTAAGCATCGTAAGTCTACATATTAGATGTAGTCCACCGATGCCAGTTGCTCAGAACGTTAAACATACCATCGCTCCTTAGCTCTTTCTCAGGCCACCTGGAGTAGTCAGTCAGCAGGTGGCTGCCTTAGTGGTATCATTTGCATTACTGAGATTGATAACACGAAGGAATCAGTGAAGGTGGGGAAGGAGGCCTGCAAATACGACCACCTGAGTGGAGAAACATAGTACCATGATGAGTCCACCATATTCTTAAAGAGTAACGTAAGCGTCGCACCTCAAGCTTCTGGCTGAAATGCCTTAACCTGCTCCTCCAGCCAGTCCCATAGGCGCTCGCCAATCCGATCGTCATAAGCTTCTTCTCTACATCTCCCGACTCTAGCCCAGGGGATCAAGAACTGCAAACACACTGTCAGGAAGAAATACAGTATGTCTTCATGATTCACTCACTTTGCCGTTATGGTTAATGGCCTCGGGCATCGTGCCTGCCCAGAGCTGAGTGAGGGCTCCGAACGAGGCAGGGTAGAAGACTAGCACGCGCTACGGCACAATCTGGTTAGTGCAATGTTTATGGATAATCTTGTCTATGCGCACCGCCAACCACCGCTGGATACCGGGGACAGTTCGCTGGATTTCAGTATCTATGCTGCCTGAATTACATCATTAATGGCTGATAGGCGCAGCAGCACGAGAGACAAGACATGCCCGGGTCGAGTGATAATGAAATGATACCTTGATCTGCATAACGTTTGGCAGTCTCTCGTGCTACGACAACGTTGGCCTGCACGAGCCGTGAGACATCCTTCATCAGTACGCAGCAACATCATCACATACGAATTTGCTCTGACTATACAGCTGTCTGGTGGACATCTTCCTCCGCGCGGGACCATCCTTGAACGACTCCCAGTTGATGGTGTACAAGTAGGCTGTGGAAGACGACGTTGTCACGATACGGGCATGGCGATCTGGCGAAGAGTCTCTCCCAACGAGCAGAGCGGGAATGAGCAGCTTGGTAAAGTAGAAATGACCTGCGACCGATGTTGGCGAAGTCATCAACAGGCAGACGAACCCGGCCAGTCTTACCAATGACATTCGTGGCGAATTGCAGGTCATATCCGTCCGCGCTAAGGAGCTCGATAGAACACCACATGACGCCGCTATGCAGAGATTGGATGAACAATAATGATGAGGGCCGTCAAAAGTGAGAACAGACGCGTTATTGAACAGGACATGGAGGGCTGTCTCTTTGCTAAGCGTAAGACGCGTCTGCATCAGTTCGCTGCTAGCACACCGACCAGTGGACTGTACCTCATGAATTCTTTCGCAGCTTTCCTGACCGAGGCTAGACTGCTCATGTCCAATTCAAGGAAAATGGCCGTTTTGCCTGTTTGTTTCTGTAGGTCCTGGATCGCTGCTTCGGCCCGCTCCCTGCTCCTTGCTGCAAGGTATACCTTCGCGTTATGTTCGAGCAGCGCCTGCAGGAATAGAAGGCTATCAGATATGCTCTGCATTCGCAGAAAAGCCGAGCAAACACACCTTCACCGTTTCTTTGCCAATACCTGCATTCCCTCCTACACTTCGCCATGAGCGCCCTCCGTAGCTGATTTACGCAGATAATAGGTGATTGCGGACACACCTGTTACGAGCATTACCTGGCCCGTCAAATCAGGTATCTGCTTTGTGCTGAACTGGGGCTTCCCTGGTAACAATAGCTGCACAAGATACTGCCAAAAGTACTTGGCCTCAGTCAGAAAGCTTCCCATGTCTGGGCAGACTTTTCCGAGTCCAGCGCCGACCACTAACAACAGGCAACCAGCAAAGTAGACATGGGAACATGATGCTGAACTGCTTATGAGCAGCGGGAAGATGTAACGGCAAGGCGGTAAGTACGCGTGGGACTCGCGCGACAGCGCCTCACGTGACCATCGCAGCGTGACACCACGCGTCGTGGCGTGACGCTCGCCATTTGTCGATGAATTAATGATCAGTGGCAACGGCCCTAGGTGCTGCAGAGAAAAAGGTATGTAATTACGCGTACGAATAACTAAGCGAAGTACTGCAAGAATTAGGACGTATCGGTACACTAGAATGAAGTCATGGTGTTGTTGAAGGCGGGGGTATACGTCGCTCGGGTTGGCGACGGGTTGCTGCCTCGCAGACAAACAAAAGTAAGAGTACAGGCGAGAAAGGAACGTCATGCCGACCAATCGGCGAAAACACATAAACAAGTTGAGATAAAGCCAAGGACTTCAGGTTTCAGCACACACGATCACCTTCATACGATCGTGAACCTATCGCCATCAAACACGCCATTAGTACATAGCTGAACAATACCGTAGCCAAGCACTTACGCCTCGCTCCTCCATCCTTCGCCCTGCGAAACCTTGTCAGAGCGTTCCTGGGCGCGGTTTGACCAGCCCTCTTTCCGCCCGACGTCCTTCAACATCGCCGAGTCGCGCTTCGACACGACCTTGAACTGCCCCGTCTTCTCGTCCGCCTTGCTCTTCGTGCTCTGGGCCTCCTCCTTCTTGCGTTGGAAGAGATCCTGAAGCGCCTGCGTGCGGCTCTCCTTGGGATTCTCCTTGGCCTCATTCATGCGGTCGCGCACAGCAACTAGTTGGCCGTCGACGTACTCCAAGCCCGTCCGCACCGCGTCACCGATGACTTTCTGTAGTTGCCTCTTAACAATGCCCGTCGCGAGCGGTCGCACGGTCTTGTAGAGCAGATCGTGCTTCGAATCGCGAATCGAGAACTTCAGCGTGCCGACCTTGACGTGGACATTCTTAACCTTGAACACGCTTGACTGGTCTTTTCCTGCGGATTCAATGTGGGCGGTGACAGTGAGGCCTTCGCCGCCGAGCAGCACATCGGCAAGACCGGAGTCGGACAACTTCGGGAAACCGCTCTTCTTACGGAAGTAGAACGCAACGTCGCGCATATCCGCTTGGATTTGGCTGAACGTGAGCGTGAACTCGTGGTGGCCCTCATCCCTGCTACTAGTCAGCGCCCGAGGCAGTCGATAATATAGAGAGCAACATACGAGATAGCGTTGTACGGGCTGAATTTGAGGAAGTTGTGCGCTTCCATGGAAACGACGTTTGGGAACAGGTTGCGACCTGACAGCGCGAGGTTCTCGATAACAAGATCAATGGTGTCGTCGGTATACTCGGCACGCGGAATTGGGACGTAACCCACGCGGTCGATAATACTTGGAAGAATGACTTTGCGGATGTCCATCCAGAGCTCAGGCTTGAATTTCAAGCTGCCCTCGCTGTCGAACAGCAAGTCTTTCGTGAGGCGCGCCCAGTCATCACCAAACCTGAGTGCGGGTCAGTGTCGACTCGTTTGAGTAGGACAGTATGACTTTGACATGCCTCTGGTTGAGCGGATCATCACCGAATGCCGTGAACCAGTCTGTGATGCTCGAGAACAAGTTGTTGAAGTGATCTTGGTATTTGCCCTCGTAGAACCGACGGCCGCTCTCCTGGAGCTTATTCGCCTCGTCGTTGCACTGGGGCTCTAAGACGTACCCAGACTCCAGTAAAACCTATTGATAAGAGGCTCTGAGCATCCAATGAGAAACAGAATCGCTTGAAAAGGTGCTTACTTTGCGCACGTAGCGGTCGACAGAGCGGAACCATTCCTTGAGATCCTCGTCCTGCTGAGCGTCACGATAAAGCGCCTGCATGGCGTCTCCGATGACGCCCAAGCTCATGCCGTTCGCGAAGCGCTCGAGCAAAGTGCGGAGTTCGCTTACGGCCTGTTGCATACTGCCTTCGGACTGTAGCTGGTTGTGCGAGTCCTTTGCTGATCGAGACCGATGAGAATGACGTAACAAAGCAGCTGAGAGCGCTTACCATGGCCAGCGACTGTCTGCCCATGGGACGAGTACTCCTCGAGGAAGCTGATTAGCCACTGAACGCTCTCCTGGTAATCCTTGTGGTTCTGGCACTCGATAATGACCTTCTTGAGGCGGTAGACGAATTGGTCGCGGCGTTCGGGAGGAAAGTATTCTTCGCTCAGGAATTGCTTCGCGCGGTCGACGTGGTCACTGGCCTTATCCTTGTGTTCCTGTGGAATCTTGTCCGAGATTTGGTCCTGAAAATGATGAGCGTTAAGCTACGCGCATATATGCAGAGTATTTGGAACAACATACCTTCATTCCGCGCAGCTTTCCCATGAGACCGTTCTTCTTGGCCTCCGCATCCTCCCCATTGTCAGGAACGGGGTCTCCGCCAACTGCGTTGAGCGTGTCATCTTTCTGACGGGATGCCTCATTCTACATAGTAGTAATGAGTATTCTCGTTGAAGGCTGGATAAGGAAGGACATACATAGCCCTGTTCGTACAGCTCATCTTTACGTTGCTGGGCCTCATTTATGGCTTGTGCACCACTCTTGACTTCGCCATTACCCTGATGAACAGTCGCACCATGGCCCAGCTTCTCCTTCGGATGTTGTTTGACGGTTGTGTCCGTTCCTGGAATGCGGGATTCCAGAACCTACGACATCAGAGTCGTAAATTGGTCAGGTCTAGCGCATATATGCATTCCGGCTTACAGGTGTCTCGTCAGGTCCAACAACCCTGCCACCTTCGGAGATAAATTGGTCCTTGGGAGCAGTGTCGTCGACTTTCTGAAGGCGCTCAGGGTCGGGACGAGCGGCATCCGCGACCTTAGCAGCACCACGGGCAAGTAGATCGCGTCCAATGACAGCGAAGTCGGAGACAAGCTTTCGAACCTCCGAGTTTGTGAGGATGAGTGACAAAAGCGTGCGGAGGTGCGTGACAGCCTGCTGGCCGTCGGCCTTGGCTTTGTCTTTGTCGACGGGAATCACTTCGTTGGGATCCTTCTTGGCAGAAGAAGTGTCGACTTCTCGCGTATGCCAGACGAAGTTTTGGAAGAGCTCGTCGGCATTCTTCTTCTTGACCATCAAGCGAGCAGTCTCGATGATGTCACGCGAATCCTGGATGAGGCGCTGACCGTCTGGTGAGAGCTGCTTGAGGTCGACGGGGGAGTGTTTGAGCGCATAGTTAAGAGCAGAGTCGATCTGTTCGTTCGTGGGCATGCGCGATTCGCGCAAGGCGGAGACGACGCCATAGAAGCGGAGCTTGCGGTCGACATCGGCTGCCTGTGCAGCTTTGTCTGTTGGTTGAACCACGGAGCCCTGAGCGCGGCGTGTGAGACGACGAGCGCGTAGTGAGCAAAAACGAACATACCGAGGCTGGGTGGTCAGAGATATCTTTCGGGGCCTGGGGAAGAGACATGACTAAAATGTTCGTAGACAATAGATCGTCACTGAGGGTCGTAAACTGAGCGAATGAGAGAAGAGATATGGGCGGTATCGATACACGGGGGAAGAGTTGGAAAACAAAGGTGAAAGCGGGGTGGTTTATATAAGACCGCGTAGGATGACGCGTGTAGGCGTGCCGACGTCATCGAGCAAAGCGGCCAAGCAAGACAGCCATGGAGGAGACTGGGCACGGGAGACCCCCTTTCGACGCGATGCTCCTGGACGTCTATGATGTCACGCGCCTCCCCGGGCCTGCGCATTGGGCCCGCCCCAGCGCACTCTGTTCCTAGTCAGCGGGAGTCTGCACCATACGTACGCGCACCTCTCAGGGACACAACCGCGCACAGAGCCACAACATCGTCATAGTCTCGACGACCCCACCTTAGGCGCGCTTTCCTCCCCTCTGTGCTCAAAGCGCAGTGTCAGGATACTCAGCAGTACTTATCTATTGGAGTTCGACCAAGCGAAAACGAGTAACAATGATATGGCGTGTTTAATGTCTGAAATTTGTCAAACGCGAAAGGAACGTACGTGCGGGCTCGGGCGCGTAGTCCACAAGGTACTACAAACAAGGCCAAATATGCTCGCGCCACAGTCTCTTATTTCGACAGTCACAATATCCTCACGTCATGCGAGCCATGCAAGGGTTATTATTTTTGAGCAAAAGATCTAATAAACATTGAATGGAAAGTGAACCACTCGAATGAGAACAGAAGAGAGATTGGAGGGAACAATGAAAAGACTGACTTGTTCAAATCTTCTCCATATTAATACTGATCAGGAGGAGTTACTTTTATTCATATCTTGATCTTCATTCTTTCGTACAAAAGAATTGGTTACTGCAGGTGGTATTCATTTTTCTGGTACAAAAGATCAAATTAACCTGATTGGCATTCTGGCGCTAATATGGAAGAAAGATCGAAGAAATATCAAAACGAGTTGATTATGGAAACAGGTTTCATTTTCTGGTTTCTGACAATTGTTCTTCGGTTTTCATTCGATTTCACATCAGTGAAATTAGATAAGTGCTATTCATTTTTATTTGATTGTGATTTGACCTTTTGTACAAAAAGATTGGTTCTTGCATACAGTGACTTAGATACTCAGTAGGAACCACCTGAAGTCATCTTTCAGAAGTTTGTTGATGAGATTCCGATCTGAGCTCGGCGCAGATCGTTGTGTTCAATCACAGGACAAACCCCGTACTTTGTCCCGGGCAAACAAACCCGAAATGGATGCCGGTGGCTGACCTTATAGATGTCATGTTCTCGCCTTATCCACCGAAAACATAAATATAAGCAGGCATGTAGACCTATACATCCCACGCCCATTCTTGTATATGCCACAGATCGTGCGTATTAATTCAGTAAACATTATGCAAAGACCGAGCTCACGACTACTTACAATAAATTACGCGTAGCAGCCTCTCACTGAGGCTACCGTGCATTATTTGCACGGGGAAATACAAGTTTTCCTATACAATTCCACGCAATCATTAGTCTTCGTCAAGTTGCGTTTGGCGGATGTCAACCATAATCTAGTGTTCCGGGAGGACGTTTTACAACACCGAGGGCAAGATACCTCATTTTCTCTACCCCAAGGAAATCCAGAAGACGAAACTCCCTGGAGGTATAACGCTTTAGAACAATATATTAGAAGTAAAATGCATCCTGGCGTTAGTTCGCATACCGCCTGTGTGCTTTTTTGTTAGATCCTCGTGCTCCATCATCCATCAAATGTCTAACGATCTAGTTTCGTCATTAAACATGCGGCTACCGAGCTCACTTGATACATGCGACCGCTGACAGCGCGGACCCAATGCGAGATAACTACGTCCCTGCAGTGTTTTACGTCTTTGCAGCGGATGTTTTACACAGCGCGTGAATGGTTTAACATGTCATGATGGTCTCACGAGGCGAACGCGACAAGCGAGTAACCGGGCTACGTCCGACTCTGGTATGGGTTCGTAGAGATGCGCGAACTGACCCCCAGACCAAATCGTTGAATCAATTTGTGTCCTCTAGCCATGATTCTTCCATGAACTCAGCGGTACGTCCAATAACCTACAATGCCTATGGAGGCCACAGTTGTATACCGGTGGACCATGCCGGCAGCCGTCCGAGGACTCCGAGGCGGTGGGCCACTTACGTGTATGACGGCAATGATGCCTTGATGAGCCCTCGATCAGGTGGGGATCCGCAGGCGTGCGGGTGCTCCTAGCAGGGGTCTTCCGCCTTCCATCATTTCGGTGTATGTAATGCGTCTGATCTATATCTTAACTGGGCCACGCATCAAACACAAGCTCACATTGGTGACACACTCACATCAGAAAGACGTCATACAGAAAGAGAGCGGGCCAACAATGCAGAAGACACGGCAATAGCCTGATCGCACAATGGATGTGTCTGCTGGCCGGACAGCCGCGACGGCGAGGCGGAAATGTCATGAACGGGGAGCGGCTCCCCTAGATAGTGTCTTAAGCTTTATATGAAGAAGCTTGCGCTAGCCTCGAAGCTCATATCCGAAGCAGCAAGAGGCCTGCCGACATTGAAAAGGAGTAGCAATGGCGTCTCGCACCTTTTTCGGAGTATCTTAAATTGGCTTTCTAACTTCGAGGCGAGCTTCCAAGAGGTGGTGTTCATTGTAGCGTTCTATATAAAACTCGAGGAATTCAAGAAGGACATGGGCAGCGTCCGTTCGTGATGTTTTTCGGGAATAGAAGCGTCGATAGCGTGAGCGATGCCGCGTAATGAAAATCTGCGAGAAAGTGCGGGATGTACGAGACTGCCCTGTCAACAGCGACCGACGGACCAACGCAAAGATGCCCTCTACTAATGACCTATTGTCATTCTCACTGGGTCATCTGGGTCCGTTCCACGTTGTTTATGGTCTAGCGGGCAGGCCGATGGCAGCATGCACGCGCTTATGGACTATGGCTGTAAGATTCGTTAGTCAGCCGGTAGTAGACTGTACGGAAATCTTAGTGACATTTCGCCAGTCAACACTAGTAGTGTGTCACTGCGCGCGAAGGAATAGGCACTCTCACCGGGTGTATACGTAGAACGCACAAAGACGCAATTGGTGCATGTGTACACCGCAGTGTCGTGATTACGAGACACCTGGGGGATGGCGGTAATGAGCCCATATCCCACACGTCAATCTATTAGTGCAGAAGTCATGCGCCGACGGCCAATCCTCAACCCATCTCCGATCGTCGGCTGCCCACAGAGCGTCTCACACTCGAGCGGAAATAGCAGGAGACCGTGACGGAGATACTGCAGGAATTTCTCCCGGACGTGTCCTGATCCACATTCAGTGTGCACGGGACACAGTGGGGTGTGATGTGGAGAAAGTCAGCCGCCGCATTTTCCGCCGAAGCACTGCGACCCTGCAGGCCGACTGAAAGCCCGAGGGAGCAGCTTCGAAGGTGTCCATGCGCGTGCTTACTTCCCAAGCACGTCCCATACAGCACGCGAGGGGAACATCTGGGTCTGTCTAGACTGGCATAAACCTGCTCTACGAATCCGGACAATACGTACGCCCTAGCGTAAAGGCTACGCTTCCCCGCATGAGTGTGTCTGGCGGAAGCTCATCAGATATACAAGAAGAGGCGCGCGCGGGAACGGAAGCCTGGTCGGCGCCGTCAACATCAGGAAGAGGCCTGCTTCGCACAGGATCGCGCTAGATCGGGAGAGCCGTGGGAGACGCTGCGAGGTGCTGCGACGCAACGTGATGTGATGTCAAGATGACGGAAGTACATAGGTACGCGATGATAGCTGCCCAGGGTGATTCGGGGGAGGACACGCTTCCTGCAGTGTTAACCGCTGTCAAGTGAGTTGCGCATCGCACCTGTTTGGCGATGGAAGATCCAAAAGTGGGCTCGGCCATCAGGCATCGTGATGTGAGCCATATTCTGGTAGTCGCCCGCCCGAACGGGGGAGGCAATCGTCGGATTGAGAGACAGAGATGGCGGACTCACCGCCTGGCATAGATGCTGCGCCTTCTATCTTTCATCTCCGTTTTCGTCACTCGAGAAGCCGCCTCCCAATCTCTCTCATGCCTTCGAGGAAAAGACATCACTCGAGACCTCTCGCGGGGATTTTCGTGAACGCCGTGGTATTGAGAGGAATGAGCCATACCCGTTTCGTATGCGGGAGTAGTCAGGGAGGCACATACAAAACGCGACTATACGTACTTTATACACTTCGCGGGAGGGCTCTGGCGTGCCGGAGTCGCAGCGGGGTTCCGCAGGGTAGGAGACGTCGTAAAAAGGCTATTGGATGAAAACACCGCGGCACCATATGGACCCGCAAGCGCCATGATTATGCACAGACCAGGGTCCTAGGGACCAACGGAAGCCATATCACGAGTGGCCTCGTACTATCTCGGTATCGCGCACGCGAATACACGCGTTCAGAAGAATGGAGACGGATGCCCACCGGGAATTACCTGTGAGCATTGGAAATACCGCTTGTGGTAACGGGGCAGTGCAATGAAATGGAGTGGGATAGGATCGACAGTGGAGGTATGTGCATGATCGTGCGAGTACGGACTGGCATGCCGAACGAAGCCCTGGGCAGCATGAGATACACACCGAGATGGGCTGGACTATACTTCTCAGTCTAGACGGAGCATGTCGAGACATGTGCTGAGACTTGTCGCAGGGTCTACGAAAGCGGGGTGGCATAATAAGCTGGAGTATTTTCCCATTGTTTCCTGCGAACGGGATATGGAGTGATTGAAGAAAAGGTGCAAGTGCACGCAGAGATATCTGGAAGGGTATGGCAATATGGTGGGTACTTGTCATGTCGACAATAATTGAAACGAGGGCAATCTCCGGAGATTCAATTTGAATGTAGTCAGGGCCGTCTCCGGTCGGTGATCTCCGTCTCACACAGCCGATCAACCGGCCATTGCCGACCACTCCCTCCTGTTTCCCCTGCTTCAGTGACCTCCGCCAGCCTAAAAAATGGCCTCGCCCCCTCGTGCTTGGGTCCCCCCTCCCGCCTCAACTCATATTCAGACGCCCCCATCCTAGCATCCATGGCTCAGTACGTGTGTCTTCATCGTATAGCCAGCAACGCTGACACCTCGCGCGTAGCGGCCCAGACGTATTCGTGAGTACTGCGAAATTCGTGGCGGCTTGCCTGACCTTTGTCCTGACATCTCTCAGTTTGATGTCACCATTCAGGGAAAGCCTGTGGGACGCATTATCTTTCGTCTGCGGGATGATATCTGCCCAATGACATGTCGCAACTTTCGAGAACTCGCAACCGGCGAGCACGGTTTCGGATACAGGCATTCCACCTTTCATCGTATCACGTCCGATGTATGTACACATTCCTTTACGAGACCCCAACCCGCTACTGAAAAACTCCCTGTAGTGGATTCAGGGCGGAGACATCCATGGTGGAGATGGGGCCGGCGGACGGTCGATATACGGCCCCCGATTCCCAGGTACCATCGACGAGTACAGGACGTTGATTTTGGATCCTGATATTCATTTGACACAGATGAGAATCTGTATCTCACGCACGATCGACCAGGCGTACTGTCGATGGCAAACCGAGGCCCGAACACCAACTCTTCCCATGTGAGTCTTCGCCTTATGTCAATGCTGATCCCGCCCCCCGTGACATCATGATTTATGCCGTGTCGCAGTTCTTCATTACTACCTCGCGGGCGTCCTGGTGTGACGGTCGCAATGTCGTTTTCGGGGAGGTCGTCTACGGGATGGACGTCGTGAAGAAGATCCAGTCGTATCAGTCGGACGACATTCTTCGCCGACCCTCTGTGCCCATCGTGATATCCAACTCAGGACTTCTATGAACATCAGCGTTGGGCCGCGACATGTCCGACTTCCATATTTTCGTACAGCAGTATGATCCTGTTGTGCCAGGGTACGAGTAGCACAGTCTATCATATGGACAATATGCATTGTATGACATGTTACCTTTCTCAGCGTGCGTGCTGGCGCTTTCTGAGTGAGATCCCAAATGGTTATGGAGATCTCCCAAAACAAACGCGTCCGGGGTCGACGCTTAGACTCGATCTTGTTGTGGCCGATTCGCCGTCTTCCGCATTAATCATATTCGGGTATTAAGACGGCAATTGCCGGCTTGATCGGCAACTTCCTTACGGCGCGCATTTGGGCGCTTGTGATCTTGCACTCGGTCCATCCATTGTGAGTCCATCCATGGAAACATAATGCAATTCGTGCTTAAGAACTCACGATTGCAGATATATTCTTCTCATAGCATCTGCTATCCACAGCGTCGATAGCGTCCATTGAACTCAACTTCGTACCCGGATAAATGTAAGTTCGAACCGTGTTTAACAACCGACCATCGATTGATGCCCTACAGTACACCACCATGGGTAAACTAAACATTGCGCATCACAAGTCGTATCATCCATACCGGAGGGATAATATCGAACGGGTACGCCGAGATGAGGAAGAGGCACGAGAGAAAGACGCGATTCAGGAAGGCAGGATGATGTTGGCGGTGAGTCTCCACGCATACTGCCGTAGGCATCGACATAACCTACTCTGTAGGACTCAGAAGCGCGGATAGATCTTCTGCGGCAACGAGCGGGTGGTACTCGCACGAAGGACAGACACGAGGACGACAGCGACGAGACCGCTCTACAGCCAGGCCCGTCTTCTATCGCCTCGGGCGGACATATCAATCTATTCGAGGACCTGGAGCGGGTGAGTCGTATACGCAGGAATCTACTCGATTCCCTAATCTCAAGCTCTTCTGTTATATCACAGTCGATGTTCAGTGATCCACGATCCACAAAGAAGGCTCCACCAGAAACAGAGAAGGGCATTCCACTGGCTCCTGCCGCCAAGGATCTCAACCCGTGGTATTCCGACGGCGCCTCTGGTAAGGAGCGAGAGACGAATGAGGATCGCAAGTGAGCTCCGCCGACCAGTCTCTCGCCATTGGCTGAATATACCCCTCAGGATCCGCGATCTGGCGAGAAAGTCCGTGAACGATCCCCTCACTTCCATAAAACACCAGCTGGCCGCACGGCCCTCGAGCTCTACTTCGACGTCAAGACGCCCACGGCCCGCGGCCCCCGCGGCTTCCAGTGGCGGACAGCAGCGCGCTGCGGACGTACGGCTGGTTCGCGAGTCGTCCGAGCGGCAGCGCGCGCTTGAGCTGATACGGCGGAAGAAGCGCGAGGCGGCCGGGAGCGAAACACCAAGCACAGTACACGGCGGCGTGAGCGAACGTGTCGGTTATGGGGACGTATTCAACCGCAGAGAGGTCGACGAAGCACGGCGCCACAGAGACAGGCGATGGGGCGGAGACAGTCGGCCTGATGACGGGCGGTCTCGGGCGCGATGGTGAGTGGATAAGGCGTGTATTCTTGTCTATGTCAATGTACGTTTGCGTCGTGGCCTCTGCACCGTGTTCTCGGTCTAGACTTTGGTCCACAAGAGGGCGGCCGCGCATCGTCACACGCTTTCCAGAAGATCAGTCACGTCCGCCTACCGACCGTATGCGGCTTCTATCAGACAGATATGTACAGGAAGCGGAGACACCCGTCAACTGCGCTGGGTGTCCGGATACTTAAACGCGTTCTCACATTTCACAGGCGTTCATGCACACAGCAATCCCCGCTAGTGACGACGCAGTCTATTGCTGGTCCCTTCTTCCATGCAACGGAGTGTCTGCCGTCACAGAAACGTTCGTCTTCTCGATCATCAGGCGTGCTGACCGCAGCAGCCGACCTGGATTCCAAGCATGTCCGTCGTCCCAAAGTG
The DNA here is from genome assembly GCF_002117355.1 of Postia placenta MAD-698-R-SB12. NCBI lineage: Eukaryota > Fungi > Basidiomycota > Agaricomycetes > Polyporales > Adustoporiaceae > Rhodonia > Rhodonia placenta. Next base: position 2,148,378 of record NW_020169838.1, on the reverse strand, counting down.
CTTTCGGGTCCACCGCGGTCTACGCGGACCCCCCGGCGATGTGCGACGTACCAATGGCCGACCCCGGCACAGCCTCGACGATCAACCACTAAGATTGGAATCGTGAGAGCAAGCTGGACACGCGGAGCTCATACAGGCAGGAGAGTACCTGGCACATATGTCCTGCTCGAGTCTAGAGCACCGTGCACGCTGCCGTCATGGGGGCTCGCAGCTGTCTGCATAGTCGTCGCCCGCTCTTGTAACCTCAGTCGGTGGCCAGGCGTGTAGATACATATATAGGTGTGTATTTCCTTGGGAAGGCCCTGTGCATTCTGAATACGTTCTCTGAGAAGATTCCCTACACGCGATTCAAGCGTGGACGCGATTCGCATTGGCGGCCGCAAAGTCGGAATATTCTGCAGGCCACTGATTTCCCAAGGCTTATCTTGGCCGCCAATATGTCGGGAGGACACGACCCTGACGAATCCTCGATGGATCGGGTGCTGTTCTCTAGATCTCACCAGAGATGCAAGCAGGTGAATGTACGTCTCCGCCGCGTCTCTAATGCCTGGTCTCCGCAACTGCGCAATACATTCTGCAGGCGAGGTTGATTTACTAGGAGCGAATCAAAGGCAACAGGTGCCTGGCAACCTGGGAGACTATTCAGGACCGTTCCTCGCAACGGGCAGCCAGCAAGGTTAGCAATGACTGCATGGGAATGCCCTATATAGCGGGGTCGCATTGCTCATACACGGCGAATCCTTAGCCTGAGATGGTAGTGAGCAAGCAGGGTTGCCATCAGGACGGACCAGAATCGACAAGTCGGGCTCCGTCGACGGCCCCGAGGTGTGTCCATTTATATAGCCAATCCTGCGTCGCTGATTGGTGCTGAGCTTGCTGCTGCCGGTTCGCGTAGCTTAAACGTCCGCTATTGAATGGCTTCGATCGCCGTGCACAGTAAGCCTGTAAAGACCTCCTCGAGTTAGTCGTCAGAGCTAATCTTCAGCCGCTCGAACTTCGCTGGCTGTAAGTTCCCCGCCTGAGGGATGCTTCACCATTGTGTCCGGCTGGTCGATTTTGCAGAGCCAACATTGGAGTCAGATCTGGCATACTCACGGCTAAGCATTCCAGTATTGTCAGTGATTCGCTTGCAGTAATCTGCTGCGAAAGGACCCTACATGTTGTACCGGAACCCCCCCCCCCCCCAACACACACCGATTCCGCCTAACACAACCTACATGCGGCCTCACTTTACCAAGGGTCTTGTTGACAACCAGAAACAGACGTATGCTTCCGCAGCCTGTATACCTTCCATTTCACCTCGGAGCGGTCGCGCAAGACTCGCCCGCGACACCCCATGATGATGCAAATTAAGGTTCGCGCGTACTTGTGACCGTATACTATAACCACGGGGTTCGGTGCAATTTGCGACACGGACCTCACGCGGGGTAAGTAGTAGACGTTTGATCAAAGTCGGGGCCGACATGCCGCTTGGATGGCTGTCCACATTCAACGCGAACCCGAGCAGCGGATCCTTGAATGGAGGTGGAAACTCGAGGATAGAGTGCGAGCTTGTATGACATCCATGAGACAGCTTTGAGAGAACCGGAACATCTTCGTTGTCGATACACCAGTGTCGCTACATATTGTGGTATCATTGTTAGTATGTAGGCAGGAACATGAAGGACAATTGTGATATGTTAGCAATGTATCCCTATCTCCTCATTGAAGCGATACTGGGATGGTATGCAGCTAGTACAAGCCGCGCTCCCAAATGACCAGCTAATCTCAATAGCCTATGGACCCGGACGTGACCATATACTGTCCTCTACATACATGCGTAGATATATGGTCCATGTGCACACAAAACCTGTCGATCTGTTCTGAAGTGATTCTAGACTGCGCCTCCCGAGGTCCAAGTGTAGCACTCCAGCACCTAGGATGAGAAATCGAGCTTGGGCAGATTCTGAGATAGAATGATAGTACAAATCTTTATAACAGCTAGGGCTCTGAGTCACAGTTGCCTGAATATCAGGTTTCGGTCTTTTTAGTACCAGATAGCCCCTCTCGCACCTCATCAAGCCAGTTGTATTTTTGTGAAATCAACTGAAAGATCTTGAAGGCTATGTTTTCTCTGGCGAATATTTATGCGACATCTCTGATGATAGATCGACGATATGGAAGTCAACACAGATGGTAGACCGTTGTGGGTTCACAAATCTTCCTGTGCTTGATCATCGCGAGTCCGACCAAAGTCCACACGTGTATTCGCCCCTCGTGTCTGAAGTTCATTTCGAATATCATATCATTTGAGCATGAGTGGGATGACGCCTTGATACAAAATTTCCTTGTTCGGCGGTGTTGTATTGATTTTGGGCGCCTAACAGTGCCATTGTGCTCTGGATGGGAACTTGATGGAGGACAACAACAATTGCCTCGCCTGTGCTCTCTCCAATTGTTCTTTACACGCTCGCGATGGGCTCTTACGGAGCTTTTCTTTGTTCTCAGTCTATAACAGCCATCCCCAGGTACGTATGCCCTGCCTGTTCTCCTTCGCGCAACCCACATTGTAGACTAAGCCTACATCGCATACTAACCCCGTCATGAACGCCACGTCCACCATCCTCTACTCTACACCTCCCACGACCAATATTCTCGACGCTCAGCAGCGTCACCGTCTCATCCGCTCCGCACGCAAACTCGGTGCCGTCCTTGGCAGCACGCCCCAGCTCCGCGAGCCCGCACCTGAGCCCATCCCCATCGCGCTCCCCCTCGGGCCCACCACGTCGTCCAAGTCCGCCCGCAGACACGCCCGCCTCTTCTCCCCCGATTCGTCACGCCCAGGCACCCCCTCGAGCTCGCTGTACACCTCGTCCACCAACTCCTCCTATGCTTCGCTCGCCGCATCTCTCCCGCTCCCGCCCAAGGCACAAAAGGCCAAGTCTCCCAAGACGCCCCGCGCGTGCAAGGAGCTCCCGCGCCCGCTCGTCCTCCGCCTGCACGCCGTGCCCATGCCGCCCTCCGACCCGCGCCTGCCCGCAGCGCCCATGACCCCAACGCCCGCCACGCCCGCGACCCCGCTCTCGCCGTCCGCGCCCGAGGCGCGCCGCCGGCGCATGGCGAAGCTTACGCGCACGCTCGGGGAGAACGTCCCGCTCGACCTCGTCTTTCCCTCGAGGCAAGAGCGCGAGAGGCGGCAGAAGGACATGCGGAGAGAGGAGTGCCATGAGCCCCAAGAGAATGAGAGGGAGTCCCGCCGACGCAGTGCGTCGCTGGACCTTGGTGCGTCGCACGTGTGGGCCGCCGGTGGGAATGGCTGGACGGGCGAGTGGAACCGGCGCGACATCAGGGAGGTGCAGCAGCAGCTGCGCGCACTGCGCGTGCGGTGAACGCGTCTACGGCCGTAGACACTATCGATGCCTTGCAGGACACCGCACCGAGGCTCCCGCACGCATTTCGCATTTCAAACGATCATAAATATGGACTGGCGCTGGAACGACCCTGGCACATTGACTTTGGCTCTGTCGTTTGATCACGACATGAACCGCTGTATTTCTAGTACTCTTCTGTTTTCCCACATTGCGGCTTTGGGCACACTGCTAACTTATCCAGTTTGTATTGCTGCGTACTGTATTCTACACATTGTTCTACTAACGTCTCCGCTACATCACTCCCTGTATTCTCACGTGTTGCTTGATGTTTAATGTCATGGTAGCGATGTCATCCTTTTGAAATCGCACGGTGTCTCGCCGACGCTAGCTGTGAGCTTGTACGTTGACTACAACCTGAGCATCGTTGCTCTTATCAGTACGAGTCCAGATACAGCGGTATAAGGCGTGCCTGAATACCTCATTGTACATCTGAAGGAAACATCATCTGTTGTCTAGTTGCACACTGCCTCACTACAACCGTGGCGCCGCGTCCATCAACTCAGGCTGCGTCTCCACCCTCGTGAGACCTGCTCATGCTGCATGCCCTGCCGCTTACAGCGCCCGAACAGCCAGCCCGGTCGCTGCCCCGCAGTTCCCAGTGCGCACGCCGCGTTCTCAACCCGGCATAGCCAGTGCCACCCATGGCCACCAGAATTACGATAAATCAGCCACACACGGTGTCCGAAGGCCAAAGGAATCGGGCGCGCAGTTGCAGCCCAGGCCAGCCGCTGCGCATGCAATCACCGGTGTTGTGCTCCACGCTAGTTGTTTGTTTTTGCTGATATGACTGCATTGCCAGTAGCTTTGGTGCATTTTCGCATCGATTACTATCTAGTGAATCAGACCATAGAGAAGACAGATAAGATAAACACTCGTACGACTAGGTATGTGAGCATTCATGAAGGTCTGATAGCAGAGCAGGGCCCAGGTCGAGCGTTGTTCGTGATCGCATTCGATCTACTGGCGCGAGGAATAGAGGCCAAACGTCTGCGCCGGATGCTGAGTGATCACGTGCATTACGGCGCTTGACAGCCCGAGGGCTCGCTGAATGACGCGTGACCCTCTCACCTTTGCGCACACACGTCCCGTCATATTCGGTGGGCGTCTTCGCATGCTTAGATGTTAAAGTCACGAACCCCCGCTCGCCGAGCCTGGGGTGAGAGCTTTGATGTCTGGGTCGTCCAGTCGTGCAAAGTCTCTCATTTAGGTCAGTGTCACCCCGCCCGCTCGAACATGAGCTGGGCGTGTACCCCGCCGAACCGCTGGGGGGTGACCACCTGGATCGTATCTCAATCTCCCTGGTCTTGAACCTTGCACTTCATCATCATGATCTGAAACCCTGCTTTTCCAAAGATCTGTTGAAGCAGCCATTCTTGAATGCTTCTGTACTCAATCGAGGCGAGTGCACGACACCAACTTGTCCAGAGCCAAATTCAAGCCCGATGATAAAGATCGCATGAATATGCCGTTCTCTAACCACTCCTCGCTAGTGAAGACAATTTCATTTGTGCCTACGCGTGCACGGCATAAATTGACCATAGAGCGACGACCGTTCTCCATACAGCGTGAACAGCGTTAGTCGTTGGCACCGCCTGATCCATAGTGATGACGACGAGGCGTCTGTTCAACTGCAGTGCTGTGGACATGTTACTCCACAATGACAACGCGGTGAGAGGCATAACAATCCAATCCGTCACGAGCTCGACCTTCGTGACGATTCATTGTTTTCAGTGCAATCTGTTTCTTGACCAAAGGCGGTGAAAGAAGATTGCATCCATTGTGTCTCGCCGCGGCAGCCCTCATAAGCGGAGAGGCCATGGCATCCGTCCGCGCATCTCCCTCTACTCTGCGCAATCATAGAACCTCAATGTACGAAACATTCATTCCTTTGGTGTGCGTTCTTCGCCATTGACAGCCTTGTAGATGTCAGACGAGCCGGAAAGAGAAGACCCCAGGATATCCCAACTGGATCATTCCGGTGCCGCTGTTGCTTCTTCGAGGGCGCAGAGTTCTGCAGAAAGCGTTCGCACTGATGCGACCTTCGTCGCTGCTGGTGACTTCGACGGTGAACTTTCCTATCCTGAAAGGCCCAATGACTTCACAACATCGACAGCTGACAGCGAGTTTGCCTCTGTACTTGTTACGCCCGTGCCACCCCCTACGAGAAACAAAGGGAAAGGAAGAGCGACATCAGATGATTTTGATGATTCTGGGTCCATCACAGACTCAAGCAAGGAGCCCGGAATTGCTCAGGCCCCACTCCCCGATGTCTCTCTTCCGCCGATAGCACATTTGGGGCTAGACGGCGGGTCTCTGCCAGCATTTCCGGAGCGTGAGGACGACCCGCATGTTCAGGCAGCACTATATGCTGCACACAGTCCCCGCACACCTCTTCCTGCAGATTGCGATGAGCCCGCAAGCGTGGTTGAGCTTGGAATTTCTCTAGAGGAAATCGGCCCCAACGATTCAGATATACAGTACCTAGTTGGTGCACCAAAATTCAACCGCGACGTTGCTAGCACCTCCAACAGCTCCAGCGAGACGGGCAGCCTTAGTAATACCCTCAGGAGGCTACAAAGATACGCTGAGGAGCATGCCCCTTGGTTGTATGTCAACCCGGAGAGTCGCGATCGAAGGTCACGCCCTTGGCTACCTCCTGCTGGCTTTAGTTTGGTGCGTGCATGTCTTCTTCTCAGTATGTGCGTTGCCAATACCTGCAACGCACAGGATCATCCAGAGTACATATCGTCAGGCTATATCGAAAAGCTGTGCGCAGACGCCCTGGCATCACAGCAGGGCCGTCAGGAAGACTTTACGTCGCTGCACGAGTACAGGCTGGTCCTTCATCACGTCCAGAAGTTTCTCCATCTCCGGTTTGATTTGAGGTCGGAGGAAATGGACCCAGAGGTTCCAGTCGTAAGTGGTGTACGGAATCGATTACCCGCTGGCCTTGACTAGTCTTGTGCAGCTCTTAACGATACTGATAGACAACTTTTATGAGTCGCTCGCGGGCCTCTTGGAAGACTACTGCAGCGGAGCGATCGCAAGCTCGAGAGATGCAGGGCGCAATCTCAGCGTGGATGATTTTGAGACAGGCATTGGTAACTCGCATCCACATACCCATTCTGCGACTTCCACCACTGACCGCCTATGTGATCGCCCGTAGACTTCAAGTTCACGTTCTCCCCACCGTTCAGCCACACCGCGATGCACAGATTCATGACTGTGTCTGAGCACTATCAAGGTGCGTGTATTTGCGCGTCACGTCGTATGTAATGTGTACGACCAGGGGCCTTCCTAGAGTGGCGAAGGAGTCTGGATACACGCGAAGATCGAGGGCGCAAACGAGGGCTTGAACCTACGGTGACGCGCTCGGGCCGCATGTCAATCCCGACGGCTGCTTGTCGTGCAGGGCTTGAAGCCACGCGAGAGCGCGAGCGCCGGAAGGAAATGCAGAAGAAAGGCGCGTCCGTGGCCGGTATCGCACCGAGCACCAGTTCGCGCCTACTCGGAAGGCAAGTACAGTCGGCGACAGGACACAATGACGGCCGCGAGGAAGACCCCGACGGTCCAGGGGTGCACTGTCCAAATTGCGGGCACAAGATCCAAGGCATGCAGGCAGCGGCTCTTCCACCCACATCCGGACTCGGCCTGGACCTGGTGAACATGCCTCCTGCTCTCGAACGGGTCGCACGGCCGGCATTGATACCCTTACCGCCCCAAGTCGCCCGGGGAGATGAGAACGCGGTTCGGGTCCTTGCTCCCCTGCCGCGACGCCAGAGCGAATCTACAACGAGCACCCCCGTAAGTCATGGCCGGTCCCAGTCGGTCTCGGCGCGCAAGGCGGACAGGCCCATCCCGATCCCGATCCCCACCCCCATCGAGCGCTCCTACAGCAGCCCTGGTACATCTGTGGGTCTAATGTCGGGCCCGTCTACGCGAGGGCGGGCGGCCGGGGCGTACAACGCCACGCTTGCACATGCGCCTGCGCAACTATCTTCGCTGTCTGTGTCGTTCGCTTCTGCCCAGACGTTGCTGACTCAGGGTATGTACACGGACTCTGGCTTGGGGTTGTCGAACTCTGGATTGAGTGGAACGGACGTTACGACTTCGAGTGTCGCTAGGACAGGTCCGGCGCCGCAAGACACTCCAGCCGAGCCCATCATGCCTCAGGGACAGGGAAGTGGAAATGCGACAAAGAAGAGACGGGTGCAGCAGAAGAAGACTCGGAGGCGATAATGTTCTGGCTTCTTTTGTGATAGACTCGACGCATATCCGCGGCGAGAATCCTGGTGAGTACAAGACTGGAATCCATGTAAAGGTTTTTAATGCGTGCGAGACGTGGGTTGCCACGTAGTATGTTGCTAGTCACTAGTTAATGCCTATGCCGTGTATGAGTATGCTGGGGTTGTATTGATACAGCTGTGAGATGCAGATTTGCTGAGCAAGGATGATCATTTAGTAGTACGTGACCAAGTCCCACCTCACGCCGACGTGATGGCATATGCGGTCCATGGACGGGTGTGCCGACCTCATCGTAGCGCGCATCAATGCAGTCGAGCATTAATATCGCGTGATGTCTCCGCGCAGACGGCCTCAGTGCTGGACGCACGCGGACATGAGGCGCGATCTGGAGGTGGACCCGTGTGTTGGTGTGTCTATTTGATGGTCTCCCCACGGACCGTTCCTGCTCATAAAACATTCCTGCATCGTTTCAGCTCGCCATAGTCGTTCATCGTGGCCGAGCCCGGGCAAGCCGTGTGGTACTATCAACAGCATCTGTGTGTGTGTGTGTGTCTTGCTTCTAAATTGTTGACATCGGTCACTGGAGATGGATCACGTTCGCTGGCGTGGCCACCGAGTCGTTCTGGAACACTGGCGCTACACACGACGCGTCGGCGCGTGCATCACAGCCCCGACGTCTACATAGCAAATCGCAGGGGCTGCGGTTGTCGGTGACGGTGGCTGCCTCCGATCACTTCCGCTGTCAGCACAAGCTTGGTCTGGTGTCAGTGATCGTTGCACTTGGTGCGAACTTACGTCCGAATTCACGAGATCTGCTCGCGAGCTGCAGCCGTTGTGCATCTTCTCGGCCGCCCATCTATCATTCCATCTTGCCTCGAATTCTCGAAGTTGCAAATGAGATTCTGCGCAACACGCTCCACATCTCATGTTATTCGACATTTCAACTCGGCGAGAATGAGCACCCGGGTGCTCCTTTTACGGCGCATATCTACAATGTATCTGCGGGCACAGTGCATTCCGCAAGTTTGGCACACGCACCGGCCGCCCAGGTGCTGGACCCCGTACATCTGCCAGAAATGCCAGAGAGCCGAGTCGTACTCCTGATGCACGTACCGTATCGCAATGAAAATAGACACATTTGATTTATATCTCTGGTTTGACTCCATATGTCCGACAAATATACCATTTTACCAAGCGAGAAATCAAATCCAGGTTATGCGAGACCCACATAGGCATCGAGTTTGCGGAAGTGCTCAAGCATCATGAATGTTATCATCACCCATCTCCATGGCAGCCTCTGTTATCGCTTTCTTTGCACGGCGTCTTTGTGCTCCTGACATTCGGTTTGGGCCTCTCGCTTCTGCAAGGAGAGTGCGAGCCTGTTCTTCGGCTGCCTGATCCGCAATACTTGCTACTTCTGAAGCCGGTTGCGGGCTCTTGGAGCCAGAAGCGATGCTTGGTTCGACCGGTGCCTCGTCACCCTTCTCCGCGGCAGCCCTTGCCCTCGCATTCTTCTCAGAGCGCCTTTGTGCTCCTGACTTTCGGTTGCGTCCGGACTTTCTTGCTTTTGCAGGGAGAGCGCGAGCCTGTTCTTCGGCCGTCCGTTCCGCAATTCTTGGTACTTCTGAAGCCAGGCTCCTGAAGCCGGGGATGATGCTCGGTGCCCCGTCACCTTCCTCCGTGGCAGCCCCTGTCCTTGCTTTCTTCATAGCACGCCTTTGTGCTCCTGACTTTCGTTTGGTGCCTCTTACTTCTGCAAGAAGAGCACGAGCCTGTTCTTCGGCCTCCTTTGCCGCAATTCTTGCATCTTCAGCCTCCTTCGCCGCATTTGCATTTGTGGCCTTTTCTACCGCTTCTTCTGAAGCCTGTTGCAGGTCTTTGAAGCCGTACCTGATGCTCGGTTCGAGCGGCCATGCATGCCAATAAACCTGTGGGACAAGCAGATATAGAACTGGGTTTAAAAATATAACAAAATAAAATAAAAACCTGCGGATGATGCGGGATAGCGTGAATGTAGTCTGGCCTGTATATCCAGCCTGTGGAACGCTTGCAAATTCTACAGATGAATTTCACCTTTCCGTGTGGGTCTGTCCACAACCTGGGCTGTCCATCGATGTGAGCGTTTCCAGCTGTAAGACTACGGAAGTGACGCGTGTGGAATCGAACATTTCCTGGAGGTGCGACACATTCTTCGTGCCAGCATAAGAGGGTGGACTCGATACTCCATATCCGGATTTGTATATGCGACTGCACCAAGTTGCGAGCATGGACTGTTCGTGTGCCTTGTGAATCATGCACAGCCCAGACAATGCAGACAGATGAATGGTGCAGCACATGATAGGTGGTGAGATGACGGATGGCGGCATCCCATATGCTGGTCTGATGCACCATTGTTTGTTCGACAAAGTTGGCCAGAGCGCCTTCAACGACTTCAGGTACAACACCACCACCACTAAAGCCAATGACATATGAAAAGGTTTTGCTGCACAAGCAGCTATCAGTGAAAGTCAGAAGATGGAATAAGAATGGCATACTCCTGAACCAGGGCAAGGATCTGGTTGAAATGTTCCGGTACTGTGAACGCAGGGGCACACATTAGAAGAGCTAGACCACGGGTCTCAGTGTCATTGCTCCGCATCCTCTGCAGCAAGTGGTCGCCAAGGTAAGCTTTCAGGATCTGAAACAATTGCATTGAGAATGTGCAATATCATTTCGATCAATTGGTACATACCTGATCAATGGACGTTGATTTGGGATTTGCTTTTGGCCCGTAAACAATAGTGCCATATTCCACATGGGCATGAGATTCCACAGTAATCAGAATATTTGCCTTGCCGTCGATGGCATCAAGGAACTTGTGAGAAGGAGCCATATTACGCTTGGAATTGGCGCCGTGGCCATTGAGTGGCAAGTTGAAGTGTTCTAGCTACAACATTAAGAGTATGAGGGTTGATCATTTAAAAATAAGTGGGTGACACTGACATTTTGTGGAAGCTCAGCATAAACAGCTTGTAGCTTGGCAAGAACATGATCACTGAATGTAGATGCATCTGGTAGAGCAAGATGGCCCCATAAGAGTGGAAAGGTCTGCTTCACTGCATCCATCTGAACCAGGGAGTATCCGACCCAAATATACTGTGGATGCAGTGCTATGTCAGGCCAAGATACGTAAGAAAGTAAAGTACATACAGGGATGAGCCCCTTTTCCTTTCGCATGCATTTCGGACATTTAAACAATGCTCTGTCCTCATCCCGCAGTGTTTCTCCCGTGATGCATCCTGTTGGGTTGTCAAGAGAGCGGATGCATGTCTTTTTATTGCACCCAAGGCAAGTAAGAAGATCCTTGCTAAAGCCACATGTCGCGCAAAAGTCCAACTGTGGTAAAGAACATAGTCAGTGAGACATACATTGAGAAACATCAGATATTTACTGATGCCACAATTGCAAGAGGTTTGTCGCCTCTTTGAATAGAGATGCGCATTGTTCTATTCTTGACCATGCCTCAAATTCAGAGATGTATGAAAGTTTTCCGAATGGACGCCATTCGGCTTACTGTAAAAACATCACATACACACGTGATATTCATGTGCCTCTTTGTAGGGACTATTTCGGCTTACTTTCCAAATGCGTGAGTAGATAATTGTCACGAGTTGGTATGGTGTCTAGCTGTTTTTTAATTTTTTCCTTTCCATGGGTTCGAACCCGTGACCTCTGTACTATATGCTCGAACGGACATGTCATTATCTACTGTACAATTAGATTAGATGGGCGGCCGTGCACGGCACAGCTCGGGCTCTGCTGACACAGCTGCTCTGACTCACCGGTGATACAACGGTCTATACTCCTATATCGATGCCTGACTCGTAGACGACGAGCGAGGGCTTATGGACAGTGCATCGTCCTGAAGATCGAGCAAGGAAGTCGAGAATGACCACTACCCCAAGCGAGGAGGAGCAGAGACTTGAATGAATAACCAGGTCGAACTTAGGGTTCGACCAACTAATGGTACAACTACTTATACAAGTACCGGCTACGCATGGACCATCGTGTCTGTGTGGACGTGTTTAGTAAAGAAAGAAACGTAGTGGCACAATACCGGGTACGAAGTGCGCACGGACCCCATTATGTAAGCTACATAATGTTCAACCTGCGGGTGAGCACTAAGACAGGCGCCAGTATGGGCACTAGTAGTACAAGGAATAGAACGGAAAGACAAATGTTTCATTACCCCCCTGCCAGAGTCGAAGTCCCATTCGACTACTTACTGCTCACCATCTCCGTATAGCTCCCAATCTACGCCGTCATCCTCTTCTTCGTCGAACCACTCCTTGCGCGCATTCCTCCCCACATTCATCCATTCCTCGCCAGAGAGGTGCTTCTGATGCGGCCAGGAGCTGTCCCACATCCATTGAGTGGTGTCCGGTGTCCAGTCAGGGTCGACTTTGCGAAAGACGACGGGTGTATCGGGGCGGGGGTGCGAGGGTCCCGCGACGGGACTGGCCAGGGGTTCAGGGTTAGCACTGCGCAGTGGAGGGATAGGTACCACTTTCGTCTGTCTTTCTTTCTCCTTCCTCTCCTTCGCCTCGTTGATGATTCCCTCGAGGAACATGTTGTCGACGACCACCCCCACGCGTCGCGCAGGTTCTTCAGGTGGTGCGGATATGTGTCGCTTCATCGGCCTGGTTCCGCACTCTCGCTCCAGGTGTCCAGGGGCTTCTTTTCCGCATCCTGCGCATCGTACGTCCAGACAGTCCCGTACCCAGTGTCGAGACGATCCGCATCACCTGCAGCTTCCCTTTGGGGTCCAACCAGGGTTGGGTTGCCAGTCTGCCGGGATGGTAGTGCTCCACGGCATTGCTTGGAGGAAAGGGGATGGGATCGGGGGGCGCCTGAAGGCAGACGTCGGTAGGGGTGCGGGTAGGGGTAAGTACGCGTTGGGGATGGCGCGCGGGATGAATTTGTTGTGCCGTGCCCGGATGCTGCGTGGTAAGAGCGGTTGAAAGCGATGGGCAACTTTCAGATTGTCAAGCCGGATGAGCTCGGTGAGGACGCGGTCGTCCTGTTGGCGTAGGAGCCGCTTGTGGTGGTCAATGGCCTCGTCGGCTGCCTTGACAGCCTCGTCGTATTCGCGGCGGGCGGAGAGATACGCCTCTAGTGCAGCGTGGTCGGTGGCATTGGTTGCCTCAGGGTTGTGGGCTTTGAGCTTGTTGAAAACGTCGGTGGGGTTACTGAGAGGGAGCGTCAGCAAAGTGCTGTCGCCGACGTGGGTGTGCTTAGGGGTGTAGATTGAGATCCTCTTTCCGCCTTCGGTTGAAGGGGCGTTGAACTGGTCGAGGAACGGGAGGGTGGAAGACATGTTGATGCGAGTGGGGATGTAGCGACTGGATAGAGCTGCTATCGATTCAGCTCAAGTCCTTCCTGTTCTTATACTCTGCCAACACTTCGTCAGCCGTCCCAGTCAGGTTTGCTTCGGGCTCCCATGAGTCATCGGCTGTTGAGTAACCCTTCCACCTGACACGATATTCCCGGCGTGGCATCCTCTTGTTCTCTCGGTGTCCGATGATGGCTTTGACTTCGTAGTTATCTTCGCCCTCGATAAGGTCAGGAGGTGGCCTCGTGTAGTTTGGACCATGGATCTCCGTCTCCGAGTAGGGAGATAGAAGCCATTCGTGGAAAACGGGGTGGACTCGCCAGGTGCTAGGCAAGTCTAGCTTGTACGCGACTGTTCCAATCTTATCTAGGACTTTGAACGGCCCTTCTCGCCTCGGGGCTAGTTTCCTGGACGGGTACGGCAGCTTCAAGTTCCGGGAGTCTAGCCATACCAGCTGACCTTTACGGAAGGAACCCCCCTTCATTTTTATTCTCTTGGCCAGGACGTTCTGGGTCATCTCCATTGCCGCATGTGCTTCCTCACGGATGTTTTGCAAGTCCTTGAGGCGATAAGCTGCTTGCGGCGTGTTTGATCCGGGGTGCGCGGTGGGTATTCCACGAGGTTCGTATCCCATCATGAGTTTGAACGGGGACGCCTTCGTCGTGGAGTGCTCGCGGGAGTTGTGAGCAAATTGCGCGGTGTGAAGATGGTCAGCCCACTTATCCGGGTCATTGGCAGTGAAGCAGCGGAGGTAGATCTCCAGCTCTTGGTTCACTCGTTCTGTCTCGCCATCGGTTTGCGGATGGAATGCTGTACTCATGGCTGATTGAACTCCAGTCATTTTGCATAGTTCTTGGAAGACTTTGGACGCAAATTGCGGTCCTCGGTCACTGATGATCTTGTCTGGGAGTCCAAACCACTTGTAGACCTCTCGGTACATTGCGTCTGCCGTCCCAAGAGCATCAATTGTTTTGTTGCATGGGATGAAAATTACCCCCTTCGTAAGGTCGTGGTCCACTACGACCAGAATTGAATCGAAGCCGTTGGACGGTGGCAAGTCGGTGATGTAATCGCACGAGAATGTGCTGAAGGGCTTGGCATTTGCGTGGGGTCGAATGGGGGTGATGGGCGGACGGGCTGGATGCGTGTTAACCTTCATTTGCTGGCAGATGCCACAGGCCGTT
>NW_020169838.1:2129157-2134109 GCF_002117355.1 Postia placenta MAD-698-R-SB12 | reverse complement strand
TTCCCTCATTATTGGGTCGTCTTTAAAGGAAAGGATGGTGTCACGGGTGTCGATGTCGATGGCAGCGACCCATACTTCCGGTGGGAGCATAACGACGTCAGTGTTGTCATTAGAGCCGTCGTCATGGTCGGGTCGGCGGGAGAGAGTGTCGCTCTGCACCATTTGGGTACCAGGAACGTGTACCAGGCGGAAGTCAAACTCGGTCAGTTTACTCGCCCAGCGTGCTTGTCGTCGGTTCATGTCTTTGGCTTGTTTCCAATATGTGAGGTTCTTGTGGTCGCTGAGAATCGTTACTGGGTATGGGCTGCCGATGAGGTAGTGCTTCCACTCATCTAGTGCGCGGATAACCGCGTATAACTCCCTGTCGTAGATGTCGTAGTTTCTCTCTGCTGCATTGAAGCTTTGAGAGAGGTATCCGCAAGGATGCCAGTCACCGTTGTCGTCGCGCTGGTGTAGTACTGCTCCAGTTGCAAACTTGGAGGCGTCAGTTTCGATAGCAAAGGGTCGATCGGGATCCGGCATGCATAGTACCGGTTCTTCTAGGAATGCCTTTTTGAGGGTTTCGAAGGCTTTCTGTTGGTCCGATCCCCAGGTCCAGGCGACGTCCTTCCGGGTGAGAGCAACCAGTGGTTGCGCTTTGTCCGAGAAGCCTTTGATAAACCGGCGGTAAAAGTTTCCAAATCCAACGAAGGCGCGTACTTGCCTGAGGTTGGACGGCACCGGCCAATCTGCAATGCCAGCTAGTTTGACGGGGTCCATTGCAATTTCTCCTGGGTGGATGATCATGCCGAGGAATTCGACTTCGGTGACGTCGAAGGCACATTTCTCCGGTTTGAGGTAGAGGTCGTGTTGTCGAAGTCGTTCGATAACGCGTCGTGTTCGCTCTTCATGTTCTGCCTTGTCCTGGGAAAAGATCAGGATGTCGTCCATGTAGATGCAGAGCCAGCCTTCTTGAAGCATGTCTGCGAATATTGTGTTCATCATCCGCTGAAACGTAGCGGGGGAATTACACAGCCCAAAGAACATCACCGTTGGTTCATACAACTGCGGTGGTTTGCCATCAGTTCCGGGTACAATGAACGCTGCCTTCCATTCGTCCCCTTTCTTGATTCGGACGTTGTTGTATCCGGCGCGGAGGTCCATCTTCGTGAACACCTTGGCATGCTTCAACTTGTCGAGGAGGTCCAATATAAGCGGGAGCGGGTATCGATCCTTGACCGTGTTTTCGTTGAGTAGCCGGTCTTGACAGGGACGTAGTGAACCGTCCTTTTTACCAACAAAGAAGAATGGACTCGCCAACGGGGATTTCGAAGGGCGGATGTACCCTTTACTCAGGTTCTCTTCGAGGAACTTGTTCAGTTCCTTTCGTTGCTGTGGGTTGAGTGGATAGACCTGTTGCTTCATGTCCGCGAAGCCCTCCTTGAGGTTGATTTCGTGGTCATATTCGGTGTGGTCTGGAAGTCGCGCAGCAGTGCCTTTGTCGAAGACGGGGAGGAGATTGTGTAGGTAGGATGGTATCATCTGTGGTAGCGTTTTTTCTGTCTTGCCTTGGGCGTTCGATGCTGCAAGTTCGGTGGAAGTGGTGACGCGCCTAATGTCGTGGTGGATCTTCCAGATCATGCCGTTGTGAAGTCGTTTGTAGCCAGATGAAAGTTCAGGGAGTCGCCCTTTGAGCGGAACGTCCCTCACTGCCGGGGGTTCCTGTTTCTCGTACTTGGTGATCATCGGCGCTCCAGATAAGTAGGAAATGATGAACTCATCATCATCGATGTCCTCCACTTGTTCCTCGATGGACGCAATACCCGTTGACCCAAACCCATCCTCCCCGCATTCAGTTTCGTCGATGCAGTCGGTTAGCGTTACTGGTGGAGTGCTTATCCTTTCAAGAATGAGCTGGGCAACTCGGTCGCCAGCTTTGACGGTGAATGGGAGGTCAGAGTTATTGGCCAGCAAGACTGAGACCTTGCCTCGGTAATCAGAGTCGATTACTCCTGCAGCGACATCGATTTCTTTTAGCGCTAGACCAGACCGAGGTGCGATTCTTCCGTAGTGTCCTTCGGGGATAGCCATGATAAGATTGGTGCCAACCAGGCCTCGTCGTCGGGCAGGGATGATGAGTTGATGCGCGGCAGAGATGTCATATCCTGCTGCGCCACTAGTCTTTCGTTCGGGAAGGGTTGCGTGCTCCGAGGTGGAAATGACGACGAATTCGTCCTCCGTTGGTTCTGGGAGTGGGGTAGTTACGGCCTTCTTCAGTTCTAGCCGAGCCACTCGCCTTTGATACAGGTCCATCTTCCAGGCCCTGGTCTCGTCTTTCGTCCACCGGTGGTTTAGCTCAACTCGTCCGGTCTTCCAGTCTATCTTGGGGTTTTCGAGCTTGAGCCAGGTATGGCCAAAGATGATGTCTTCCTTGCCGATGCTGGCGACGTAGGCTTTGACAAATCGGGGTTCTCCACTTATCTTATAAGATAAGAGGGCTCTTCGCGTAATGAGTGCTTCTTTGTTTGGAGTTCCATCCACGTTGAAGACGGGGATGGGTCGGGGGAGAGGTTCTGTCCGAAGTCGATGCTCTCGGACGAATCTCGGGCTGATGAAGATTCCTGTTGCGCCGCTATCGATGAAAGCACGCGCCTCGACGTCTTTTCATCCCACAGTAATCGGAATGTGCAGAGCGCGTTCATTTTGGACTACTAAAATTACACGGGACAGTGAAACAGATACGGGCAGTGGTTGCGTCGGCTCACCCTGCCCCTTCAAAAATCCTCCATCATAAGTTCTTCGTACAGCTCCCGCTTCTCGTCAGCAGAGAGTGTCTTGATTCTGGCGTGGAAGTCGTCCTTCCCAGATCCTCCCTGGTTCGGCCTCCCACCCCCTTGTCGTGTGGCCGCTTTCTTGCGGCAATCCTTGGCATTGTGGCCCTTGATGTGGCAGTAGAAGCACAGGTTCCCGTCCCTGTGGAGCTTCCGATCGGCCTCATTGAGAGCGGCTCCTAGTTCCCATTTCCTTCCTCCCGATGTGGAGGCGAAGGTTGATGTGACGGCAGCGGCGTCGATATCCATTGGTTCGCCATAGTCCCTGGTGTCTGTGACAACGAGAGCCCCCTGCTTGGCTGCGTCAGCATTTTGTACTTCGTCGTACCAGGCTTTCATGGTGTTGGGTTGATCCCTAGCGACCCTTGTTGCGAGCGCAAAATATAGCTCCTTCGGGAGTCCTTTGACAAAGTTGGCATGGAGAGTGTGGTAGTCGTTCTCGATGTGGTTGGTGCCATTGACCTCGGTGTCCTTGAGCTGAGCCTTTGATGCTAGCTGCTCGAAGCGGGTGACGTAGTTACCGAGGGAGAGCGCTGTCTTCCTATCCTTCTGTCGTTCAGGCAGTTTCATCAGGATTTGATGTGCCTTGATTTGCGTTCCATGCTCAGGGAACGCCTCTTCTAGAGCGGCAACGAAGTCTGCCCAAGTGGAATAGACCTGGACTCCTCCTGCCGACTTCTCGTAATACGCGTCTGCCCATGTTTTCCCCAGATCCTTCCTCATCAGCGCTACGGTGAAGGCAATCTTTGCTTCATCACTAAGTCGGGTGTTGTTGGTGGCGACGAAGTAGGAGAGGATGCATTGGATGAAGCGTCTGAGGTCCTCCGCCTTTCTGCTGAAAGGTTCGGGAGCGGGGATGTCGAGGCGAAGGGGTCGGTTGGCAGTTGACTGTTGGGATTGGTATGCTGCGAGGGCGACAGCGATGCGCTGATCGATGTCTGCTTGGGTGAACGTTGCCATAGGGGCTTCAACCGGTGCGTTGGTTGGTGCAGGTGGGACTGGTGGTAGTTCTGGAGCCTCGATGGGAACGTACTGAACGTCCGGGAGCTCAAACGGTTGTTCGTTAACAGGTGACTGCACACTTTCTGCTGTTTGTGTAGGTTCGACGTCGATCCGTAGGATGGTGAATACATCTTCTGGATGATCGGGTGGGTGTCTCTGATAGTAGCTAACGAGTTCTTGGTGGGCGACGACCTGCGGGTTTGGACCAGTTGCACGACACCAGGTGCCGCCTCGAGGGTAGATGGGGGCCCTTTTTGTGGAGGTGATGAAGCAGCGATCTGCTCGGTCGTATTGGAGGAGCAGTGATCCTGCGAGGGCTGGTAGTCCCAAAGGAACCGGGTTGACTGCGTTGTTCGACGTAATGGTGGATGAGATGTTCGACTAGGTAAAACTAGGAATGTAGCTTAGAAAGTTCGACCTTTTGATACAATGGTCTATACTCCTATATCGATGCCTGACTCGTAGACGACGAGCGAGGGCTTATGGACAGTGCATCGTCCTGAAGATCGAGCAAGGAAGTCGAGAATGACCACTACCCCAAGCGAGGAGGAGCAGAGACTTGAATGAATAACCAGGTCGAACTTAGGGTTCGACCGACTAATGGTACAACTATTTATACAAGTACCGGCTACGCACGGACCATCGTGTCTGTGTGGACGTTGATAGGCGCCGAGCCCCGCTGGGCCCCGATACACCTCTTTTCGGCACTCACATCCCGCCCGGCACTTCGACTCAGTCTCCCAACACTTCGATTTCGCCTTCGACGCTCTTCGACACCTTCGACGGTGCGCGACGCTTACTCGAAGCTCGGCACGGTCGTCCCGATGCCTCGCGCGTAGATCCCGGGACATCTTCCGCATTCGGCGAACAATAGGGCCACTTGACGCCGCTCGGCCAAGCGCGCGCTTCGCTCCAAGCCACACCGAAGTAGCCGGTCTTTCCCGATTAGGTATCGAACCTCGCGGCATGCCTTCGACGACGGCTACCGGTCCGAAGAGGCCATATGTTTCTCTTCATCTCCGCGTTCGGCATGATGTCACTCTACCGATGGACTTGGTATGTGCCCCTCGGTGAGGCAGCTTCTTGAGGAACAATGCAAAGCCCCTTGTACTAGTGTGCCACTTTCGATAGTCGTAGCGT
>NW_020169838.1:2099440-2117784 GCF_002117355.1 Postia placenta MAD-698-R-SB12 | reverse complement strand
GTATCGAACCTCGCGGCATGCCTTCGACGACGGCTACCGGTCCGAAGAGGCCATATGTTTCTCTTCATCTCCGCGTTCGGCATGATGTCACTCTACCGATGGACTTGGTATGTGCCCCTCGGTGAGGCAGCTTCTTGAGGAACAATGCAAAGCCCCTTGTACTAGTGTGCCACTTTCGATAGTCGTAGCGTCCTGTGTAGTATAAAAACTGTCGTACTTCTCTCTAAAAACACAAGATCCGGTTCCCCCCTCGAGTTCAGAGCTCATAAGTCGAGTTCGCCCTGCGTCTAAGCCTCTAACTGCGTCACTTCGTCCCTCGCTGCGTAACCTCGAAACCTCGTCCACTGTGTTTACTCGTCGATACCGTCTCGACGAACCCTTCGACTTCGACTATTGTCGAAGAAACTGCGAACCGCGTCCTAGCTAAGTCCCCCCTATCGAATTGTCTCTTTCTTCTACGATTCTTCGAAGAGCTCTCCCGAGCTTCGATCGTCTCCACTAACCGTCCACAGCCTCCGAGGAGCTTCGACGACGTGTCGAAGCCACCTCGTAGCTTCCCCATTGTTCGTAGCCTTTTCCGAAGGCGTTTCTCGTGTTCACTCGAACCGCGGGACACCTTGCTGCTAACTCCCCTCTCACTAGACTATAATCCGTCTCTCTAGTCCCTTTAGGTCGCACCCAGGTTAGGGGTTAGGGTTTCGTAGGTCGTATCAACGTGTTTAGTAAAGAAAGAAACGTAGTGGCACAATACCGGGTACGAAGTGCGCACGGACCCCATTATGTAAGCTACATAATGTTCAACCTGTGGGTGAGCACTAAGACAGGCGCCAGTATGGGCGCTAGTAGTACAAGGAATAGAACGGAAAGACAAATGTTTCAACCGGCCCCCGGGGCTGCATCAGCATGCTGTGCACAGACCAGCGTGCACAGCCTCCCCCAAACTTCCCCTGTATACAAGCCGGCCTCTGCTGCCCTAGGGACCTCAGTTTCGACCTCTTGTCCCTAGGTCAGTAAGCCTTCATGTATTCTTTCTTTCACTAACTAATATATTAACTTGTCCCTAGCCTTAGGTTTGAGCGCTGCTCATCATCACTTCAGTGAGATCCAGTTGAACGCCCCCAGCCTCTGTGTTTGTTTGTTCCTTGTCACTTGACCCCAAGTTGCGACAATAATGTCATTTGGAATCGCAAATCAGTCAAATCAGATAAGCTTCCTGCCTGGGCCAAACCACCCTGATGCCCACCCCGGCACTCATTTTGGTCTGCCCCCGTCAGTGATCCAGTCCCTAGCTGCCAGAGATCCTGTCCCACCTGCCACACAATCTTGTCATGAGTAGAGTGCACTCCTGTCCACACATTTAAGAACAGCTCACCCCCTTCATCAAATACTACACTTGATGGACTATTTAAAGCCTCTAAATAACCCCTATATATTAAAAATACTACATGTAGTACTTTGCATCCCATACCAAATGTCCCATCTCGCTCGGGTGTCCTCTCGGGTGAGCGCCAGTGGGCCAATGCACTTGAGAACCAGCAACTGTTGCCGATTAGTCAGGTCTAAGAACCATTTATAGAAGTCTAAGTAAGGCGCCCACCATAGCTACCCTTGATATCAAATGCGTAGCCTCACCAGTGGTTTGACATTTTATCGGGTTGTCATTGAGAAATAGAATAAATGTATTATTGCTTCGAGTGTATGCTAGCAGACCCTTCGAGAAGCTTGCATGACATAATCACCACTTCAAGAGCATTTCGAGCGTGCATTAAGCTGAAAGTGCACTGAGGCTGGCTAGCGAAGAAAACATGATATAACTTGCTGAATGCATTTTTCATAGGCTCTGTTTGGGCCCCAAAGTCAGTGGTCAGATGTTCGAAACAATCCATGGTGAAGGAGGGCTGTTTCTAATTGTGTGGACCGGTGTGCAACCTTGATTTGACAGATGTGGTAGGTGAAATGACCGGATTGCATAATCGGATGACATTATCTATTTTCGCTTTCCAAATAACCTGTTATTTGGTTACCTGTGAGGGCTTTTGAGCTTAGTCAGAATTTTGACAGTGCATCAGTTGATTGCCGCCCGTGTTTTGTGGCTGAGATTGTGGCTGTCCGAGATGCCGCGGTGGCCCCGGTGGCTGAGCCTGTGGCGCTTGTGGCTGATTTAGTGGCTGGTGTTCGCTTGTGCGAATCGACGCCCTGTATATCATGTTCACCACGGGACTGCTTTTGGCCTGTGATGGCTGAATTGTGAAATATGACTTGACGTCGATCTTAAGTTCCTTTGTGCAATGTTTTTGCGTCCTTCGGTGTCGCATCTCTTGCTGTGATGATCTCGCTCTTGTTCGGTGGCTCCTCTCGCAGCATGTCGGCATCACTGTGGCTGCGTGCGCCACTTGCGGCGGCTGTTGTGACACGGTAGAGCTGCAGGTCACCCCACGGGTCGCTGAATTTCGAGGACAACTCTGATCTCTTCGGTCAATTTGAATCCACTCAAACACCCTGCGAGGAGTAGTGACTGTGTCTGCGCCACAGTCTCTGTTTCTTAACAGGCTCCACGAGTTGCTCCTCAGAGAGAGCGCCGACAGGCCGAATTCTGTCGCTATCTAGCTGTTGGTGAACTCTCGGGATCCTCAATCCTCGACAATGACTCATCTGTGTCTACAATCTCAGAGGAAGAAGCATACACTAATTCCACCCTGACTTCTGACTTAGCTGGCGACTCGGACGGCATGCGAACTCAGTGCCTCTGTTCTCCGCATTTGAGTCTTGCCATGATCTCTGGCTTGGGCGACGTCATTCACACGGGATCATTTGATGCCGAAGCCTTGTCTCGTACCCAGACCCTTTGTATCCGCACTCCACCACCCGGTTTCGGTCCCGAGGCTCTCGAGTACCAACAGACCCTCGAGATTGAGAATACATGGCCCGAAATGCTCATGTATAGCATCATGATCTGACACAAGGCGGGCGCCGCCGGCGAGAGGGTTACTACGGTATTGAGGTTTCCCCTCTGGGGAAGGGCGCGCGCGTGCTCAATGTTACGATGAGCGGAAACGAGACGATCAAGCTCTACGCGTCTGACGGTACACAGGACACAGGTAAGCACACTCGTGATCTCAAGTACGATTGTCCACGTCGACGAGGAGCACCACCAGAATCACATACCTCTCCTGCACCACTGGCACACAACAAACACAACACACACAACGCATCTGCCACGGCACAACACATCGACGCCCGCGAGTCCTGATGGGCGACTTGCAGCTTTGACAATCTTGGACGGTGTCAGAATAGCTGCCTAACCTTTCCCAGACTGGTGCGGCCTCTATACTGTTGCACTCGCACAAGGTCGGAGGTGCACAAGGCGTTAAAGATGACATCTCCGACTCACCTTCCCATAGTGGCTCCTGAAATGAACGCTGCGGAGCCGGGGTGTGCGTGCAGGAAACCGGCGGAGACAAGCCTGGCCCCTGCGGCCCTGCGGGATCGTTGCGGCGCGAGGACACGCGTGTATGTGAATTTTCGAGGCTGAAGGTAGCACATGATCTGGGAAGTCGCGGCGTATACGATGCAGTTGAGTGCGCCATTCAATGGTTTCTCAACTCACCTGATCCTCATGAAGAGTGTGCTTCAAGCAATAGGCGTCGATACACCAGCCCCATCACAGACCAGAAGAGGTCCGCACCTAGGATGGGTGACGCTGAACCGCGAGCTCGATAGCTTCCATATGGTAGGAGGGCCTTTCAGATTGAGCTCGGGCAGCCACGGACCTGCATCCCCAGCCATTTACGGACCCCAATAAGGGATCATGGAATGAATAGTCATGCAGAGCTGACCTATTGTTTACTAGTACATATTTCACTGACAGTCTTTCTGGTTACATTATCTCCGAAACCTTCCATCTACATTTGTCACGTACAGGGTATTGTACAAGATGCAGCAAGCGTAATCAATTGATTGGACTATCATGCATATTGACCACAAAATCAGCCAAGTTACAACTTCTTTATCAACGACGCTCTGAGTAGAGTTTTAAGAATAGAGCACAATCTCACAAGTATTACTCACCGCCGGCGTATGATGTCATGTCGAAGGTGACCCCAGGCAAGAAATCCCCTTCTGTTCACCAGTGGATCAGCCAGATGCTATGGTAAAGGATTTCTACTGACCATCAGCGTGGGGCGCTGGAGTGTGTGACAGCGTCCAAACCTACTATCACGATGGGCAATAGGGACAGACCGGGCGTAGGCTCAGGCATGGCTGCAGCTTGGAGGACAGTAAAGCCGATGACGGCAAGATAAGAGCCAAGTTTCAAGAACTGCATCATGGACTTTGGGGTTTGAGATGGATGGGTTGCTGGTAGGCATCTGCACGACACAGCATTATATATGCCCAAGCCATCAGTCAGACTACAGGCAGGAGTTCCGGCTTCGGCAGTCAGGTTTGTGCTGCTACTCGTGACAAAAGGTCATGTTGCCGCAATATACAATGTTTTCAGGCGCTATCTCCTAGCGGACTCACCCCAATTTAAATATACAATTCGCTGACTCAAAATGTCCCTCAACTTGACAGATTTGCCGTCTGTCTCGCCCTCTTGACAATGATGGACGAGGCGATGAAAGTCAGGCTGCAACACCTTCTAGCGGTTTTGCACATGCTTGTTTTACAACGCCCTGTCAGCATCTTCGCATGCACTCATTGCCGGGGAGGATCACGTACATTTCTTCAGCTGATATGTTACAGTACTTTCCGAAAGCCTCGGGTTGTGCTGATGCTTTCAGTGAGATGCGAGACCTAGCGCGTATATCACGCACCTGAGTCCCGATTAGGCACACGGTGCTCTCTAACTAGCAGGCGTGGATCGTGAACTTGATCATTCAAAGAGAAACGCCTTTGGTATCTATGTGCATGCTTGTTCTACAACGACGTCTCAGCGTATCAATATTCAATAGCCGACGGGGGATGGATCACGTACAACTCCTCAGCTGATAGAGTCTTCTGATGCGATTCTTTGTTGTATCTTGACAGCAAAAACAAATTGATCGATCCAACAGAGTGATAAGCGCAGACCTCCAGCTGCAGACCGCTGAAATTGCCTTATGTAATGGGCACCGCAAGGCAGCATCTTAAATGCGAAGACAGCCGGACTCATTTGCCAGTCATGGCGCGTGCCGCTTATCAGCCTCTAAACGCTGTTGACGATGGTAAGGATCGGGTTTATGGCAACAACACTCTATGCACAAGTCAGAGGGGCCACTCTATTCTACCATGGCTGGCACATGCCATACTCCTCGGGTTGTCGACTCTGCTGCTTCTGATGTCACGTCGTAGTTGCGATTCTCGACACTGCGCGCAGCAAGTATCAGCATATTGTGCGTACCCCTTCCACTGAAATCCTAATTGAAGTTAACTGCGAAACACAGCACCAGCAATAGAGGCCATAGAATACATGGACATCACCTTCAATGGCACTTTTCATTTTCCCTCTCGACTGCAGGCACAGCTTGACACCGATTGGGAGAGCGATATTATCACGAGTTCGTCCATTGCAATGTTTCGCTCGATGTCACTTAGCGAAAATGTGTGAAACAGTGCTGCCACTTCAAATCGCGGGTGATACCTTGTCGGAACTTGACAAGGAAGTAACGCCATCGCTTGTCCAGCTACCCAAGGAATATGGCGGTGGCTACCTGGCGTCGCTGGAAATAATACACCAGATGCACTGTCTCGTACGTTAGCACTCTCCGAGTCTCAGTCAGTCTCACCGGATGACGATGCTCTCCATTCATATGGTCGGTTACCTCTCCAGGACAGGTTGCGCAGAGCCGTTGACTGTGCGATCGATAGCACCAAAGAAGAGATTCCTGCGTCTGATCAACTTCACATAGGTACTTTACTATGCATCCACAAGTGCGGCATTGAATTGAGCTCCTCTTCAGATCATTGCGCCAACATGCTTCATCATCAACTATTGTGCGTTGCCGACACTGGGTTGATTACGTACCACTGGGTTAAAGGGAGCGATGGTCCCTTCCCTGACTTCAACACCTTACATAAGTGCAAGGATATCAGCAAGATTAAGGAATGGAATCGACAGAATGGGGTGCGGATCCCGACGAAGAGCATTGTAAGAACTCCGGACACCATCGATTTGAAAAAGGCCCCTTGAAATCTTACACCAGTAGTTCTGTACATATTCTTGTGTCTGACCACAGCTGTTCCAAACCTCACCCTGTTACCGCGAGCTAATTCTGCCATAGCACATCTCGTGGACTGCGACTCGAGAGTCGGTCACGCCGCCGACCTTACTGACAGAGGTTTCGCTTGATTTGCGCTCACGCAATGATGAGACGCTCGTAAGGCATGAAAATCACGAACTGCCGCGATTCCCAGGACATGTATCTGATGCTCTGAGCCTCGCGCAGTTTCATGCGAATGAAATTTGTGATCACTTACAAATAGCACACCTGGATCCCACTCGAAGGTCCTTTTCTCCTGCATGATTTATCTAACGTAGGATCCGCATATCAGACCTCCATAAACTGTACAAAAGATTGTCCATCGAAGGGAACGAACACTCTGATACGCACGAGAACCTGGATTGATGCCTATACATGGAAATCATGCGTGTCTTACGGGGTAGATCCAATGAGCATTGTACAGACGACGACCAATTTGAAAAGTTATCTGACCTTAGAACGCGCCAACCATGCGGTCCGATAGTTCGCGATCCATAACCCAGTCTTTTTCGTAGTTTTCCGGGATGAAGTCTCGTATAGCCTGCAGCCAAGCCTCATCCCGTTTGTAAAACGGGAAGTATACAGCTTTGACAAACTCCCAGTGCTCTGGATACCATCCAGACTCCTCCCAGTCAATGACCGCCACAACTGTGCCTCCGCGCACGAAGATATTGCGTGGCGCGAGGTCGCCATGAGTAAGAGCGATGCGGTGGTCGTTGCGCATGCGAGAGCGGATGTCTGCAAGAATCTCATCACATAAGTGTAGCTTCGCGGCGACGATGAGACCATCGTTGAATGCGCTTTCGTTTGGAAATGGACCGACAGGTTGTGAGGATATGCGGCTGTCAATGCAAGTGACACCATTCAGCCCGCACACTGCTGGTCCATGAGGAGAGCGGAGAGCACGAAGCTGAAGGACGAAGGAGCGCAGCTGAAGAACGATGTTTGAGCGCTGCTCGGCATCGAGATGCTGCCATGCCCACTCCAAGTTGTCGCCTTCTACCTTCTTCATAAGCAGGTATTTCCGCCCACACCACTCCGCTGCGACAAAGACGCATGGGACAGGGATAGAGGTGTGTTTGCGGACGAATTCGATTGTATGGCCCTCGTGCGCGATATTTTGGGTGGTGACTTTGAGAACAAGACCAAAGGGCAGGAGGACTATGCGGGCCTCTGATATCCCAAATATGTAGATGCACCAAGCTCGGATCCAGATGTATATGTTGAGGATTGCTGCGAGAAACATGGGAAGCCTGAAAGTGGAGGCGGAGTCCAGAGTGCGTGACAGTACTTGAGATTTGATCGGAGTTCCATTGTAAATCGCCGATCGATCGTGATCGAACCGCGCTTTCAACTCAACGTTCACAGACAGCAGGAGCATTGAACGGTTAATCCGCTTATCTTGCTTCACCATTTCCCTATGAACATACACATGCACTCCTCAAGCTTCAAGTGTAGAAGCTGCCTAGGAGCGGCGAGTACATGTGGCCAACACACTCCCAAGGTAGCCCATTGTGCCTACCCAAAATAGACTACAATGCACGGACATGATATCGGTAGAAATTGAGACCTATTGTTCCATTACATGCAGGTGAACCCTCATCTTCCCTCTCTTCTTCATCTTTTTGTTAATTAGGTGCTTTCAATGTGTTCTCGTCCGCCTTCATGTCGTTGATGATGCTTGGAATAGCGGGTGTATCATGTGTGCCCCGAGTCGGAGTCTTCCGCCGGTTCGGGCTCACTCTGCGTTCAGCAGAGGGGGCGTCTACGGCAGGCCGCGTGCGAAATGCCCCTCGCGCTCAGCAGTTTTGTCAATATCGACGAATATGTTGTGACTAGCATGTCGGAGCCCGTTTGAACTGTGAACTGCAGACGCGGTCATAATTCCAGTACTACAGCACGTTGAGAAACTCGTGTAGTTAATTCTCGCTGGTGTCGATGTCCAATGCAGGGCAGAAAGAACCATAGTCGACAAAGCCTACATCCGACAGATCGTGGGCAAGACAGCACACTCATTGACGTTTGAGGACGCGTGCTCATTGTCCCAGTACTCATCGTGCGTCGCCTTCCTTTCACTCATGATAGGGCATCTAACCAAAACCGTCGTCTTTTCTTTTTTGTTACGATCAATGCTGCACACTTCTTTCGGCAAGCCCGAGGCTATACGCATGCCTCATGCATACGAACAAGTGCTCATATTCTGCAAGCCCCAACTCGTTGCTCGTCAACAGCGTGAGCAATAGTGGCGACGACGACGTGCCTTCTGCGCTTCTGGTAGAATCACACCGACTCCAACAAACCTGCGAAAGTCAGCAGTGAATGGATGTCGCATCATTCGAAAGACGAGGTCACACAGTGAGTGCGGGGTAATTTGGCATGAATATCGTAGGGCCGGGATACTAGCCTGGAGGGCCGACGGGATCGTGCTGTGCGCCTGGACCTGCAGGCTTACTTCAGGGGCACGCGTGTATGTGGATTCCCGGAGCCTGTAGCTAGCACATGATTCGGAATTCTCCAATGTATATAATGCAGACGAGTGCCACGATCGATGGATCCCCAATTCACCTCCCACGTCCACCGCTATGGATAACATCTTGAAAGCACTCGGCGTTGACAAGGACTGCAAGATTGCCGTCCTACAATATGAGCGGGATGGTCGTGGAGTAGGGAAGGAGGAGGAGCTCCACTGGGCCATTGTGATACAGACCGTCTCCAGGCCCGACACCAAGTCGAGGTTGCCATGTTTTCAAGTATACGATCTCAATTTCAACGACAAGTGGGGAAAACAATGGCAGTTGTACGACCGAGATGTTTCATTGCTCGGCACGCGCAAGTGTCTTGGTGGCGTCTTCATCGGTAGCATCAAACATAGCCAGTTGAAGCTGTTGCGGGAGGTGCATATCCTTACTTCGACTACAACTAGATGGGTATGCTTATATGACTTAGGTTGTCTACACCAATCCACCCACAAACAGGCCTGCGGAGTGGAACTGCCGCGACTGGGTTATGGAGGTGATTAAGCTGTTTGCAGAGAAAGGATGGATTTGTGCGAGCATCCCCGCCCAATCGACACTACTTCCCTCGCTCCGGCGCGTGAGCGTAGCCACCACGAGTGCATACGCTGCAAGCACGAGGGTGTTTCCTGTCATTGTCGAACTCGCTCCTTGAGAATGTCACTGGCGAGTCAACTCATATTTGAACTTCACATTCTACATCTAGATTTCGGAACAGTATCCAGCCGCGAGCACAAAGCGGAATGCCATCCGTACTTCGATCGCGGTTTTAGTTTTTCTTTCCACTGCGCGATCAATACTGTATAATAGCTGGTGTCCCAGATGTCTGAATACAAGGAAAACATGTCATCTCAGATAAAAAGCATGCGCCCGAAGACGGTTTGTACCCTTCAGGACGGATTCGCGCACAATATCTTCGCATGACCTACGAATCACAAGCAGTGAGCATCACACAGACAACGGATTTGAAAAGGTAATGGTACCTTAAAACGCGCCTACCATGCGGGAGGACAGCTCGCAATCCACCAGCCAGTCTTTCTCATAGTCTTCCGGGATGAAATCCCGAATGGCCCGCATCCATGCCTCATCTCGTGGACGCGCCATTGGGAAGTACATGGCCCTGACGAACTCCCAATGCTCCGGGTACCACCCAGCTTCCTCCCAATCTACCACAGCCACAATCGTTCCACCACGCACGAGGATATTGCGAGGTGCAAGGTCGGCGTGGGTGAACATAATTTGGTGGTCGTCGCGCATCCGAGAGCGGACGTCTGCAAGGATCTCCTCGCATAGATATGGCTCTGCTGCATCGATGAGACCGTCGTTGAATGCGCTTTCGTCGGCAAAGGGTCCGATCGGGTACGAGGATACGCGACTGTCTATTGTAGCAGCGCCGTTCAGACCGCATACGGCTGGCCCATGGGAAGATTTTAGAGCCCGAAGCTGGAGGACGAATGAGCGTAGCTGTTCGACGATGTTTGCGCGCTGCTCAGTATCGAGATGACGCCATACTGCCTGCAAGTTATCGCCGTGTACCCTCTTCATGAGCACAAATCTTCGGTCATACCACGCAATCGCAGCCACGACATGGGGAACGGGGATAGATGTGTGTTCTCGGATGAAGTTGATGATGTGGCCCTCATGCGCGGTGCTAGGGTCGTTGGTGATTTTGAGAACAAGACCAAAGGGCAAGTCTTTTACCCTGCCGCTCGGTCTCCCCGTCCATATGTCATACCAGCGTGCAACGTAGAGGTAGACGTTAATGACAGCCGCTAGAAACATGGTACGGTCGAAAAGCGGAGATATTGGGAACAGCAAGAACAACTATAGGTTCGATCGGAGCTCTATCATATGGCGATCAATCACGAGGTTAAGCGAGCGCGACTCAGAGTTTCCGAGCTGCATATTGTAAAAGGCCTTGAGGATTCATTGGCTCTGCGAGATGAAAGAACATGGGTGCTCGACGATGCTCGTGCGCTAGTCGCTGTTCAAGTAGTGTCACACTGTTGCGAAGACAAGCCTACGACCGAAAGGGATAAAGAGCACACGACCAACGGGCTCCCTGTACCATGTATTATACCACTTCTTAGAACATCTTGTAGACCTGAAGCATTTCCACCAGAAAGCAATCGCGCAATGCGGTGTAGTAAATTGATCGATCGGGCTTTTCGAATGTCAACGTTAAGTACTCAAATTGCGAGGTCATTTTTTAGGTGAGTAAGGTCTTGAGTGCAGTATTATGTAAGCATGAATGCGGAAGATAGACATGTGGCGACGAGGATCTGGGTGTCTGTCCCCAGCACTTGCAACCTGAACGTGGTGTTCATGTACACAACCAGTGTTATGTGATGCAATCCGCTTCTGATGACACTCCGCACAGCTACACCGCCAATTGGCGCCCGTATGGTCAGCAGCTGGTGCCGCTCGTGTGGCCACAGTGGCGCGGCTCTATAGCTGCCCCCCGCTTTTCAGCCGGAGGCTGAATTAGGTCGCATATGGCGCCATGATGGATTCAGAGTATCATATGGTAGCTATCCGTCTCTTCCACCCGATTCCCAGCTCGAATTCACCTGACACCACGAAAGTTTGATTGCAGGACAGTTGTGGGCTCGCCGTGTCGTATATGAGCTGGCAGGTATGTGGTGTCGTTAACATTGTACATGTGAGATTCCGGAGTTAGCTACATAAGTACCATACATCATGACACCTGATGGGAGCCTGGATTACATGTAATATATCACAAATTATCACAACGTCGACAGCTGGTTGATTGCTATACAATATATTCTGTTTGAATCAGAGTAGTTCATTCAATTATGAAAGCCGGTGTGAAGTCTATTCCATGTATGATACAGGCAAACAAGAGAAACAGGTGTAGCTTTGTAATGTCTAGCCAGTGCCACATTCAGTCGTCCAATTCGTCCGAGCTGTTCTCTTTGTCGTTGTCATTCTCCTCAACATCTGAGAATGGCAGGGGTCCGTCGTGAGTGATGAGACCGCCAACGATATCATCGACACTTTGCTGCCACTCGCCGACGTCCTCATCTACGGAGTCCATCATGTTATCATCGACACCGTAGGTTTGATGATCGAGCTGTAGCAAGTACTGAAAGCCTCTGGTGTACGCAAAGTGAGAATTAAGAGCACCAAAGGATATTATTATATGCACTTGACAAGTCGAGCAGGATCATTGCGTGCACTCGCACGTAGGCTCTCAAGCTCTTTGTCGACATTGTTCCAGAATGTGCCTGATGAATTGATAACGTAGACGGCACGCTATTGCGCCACATTAGACAGGCTCACTATTATCAATTGCATATGACAGCGTACCATGAGCGCAACCCGTGCACATAGTGGGACACTAATCTTGACATCCTTCTTCTTGCCGATGAGCTCCTTTGTGAGCTTGTATATTGTCCACTGATCCTTCGAATCCTTAGCAGCAATACTTAACTTGAACTGTATGAAATGTAAGAAATGAGTTGATTGTTATGATTCAATACTTACCTTCTTCTTTGAATTTGACCGAACATCTGTAAGACAAGTGCGAGTGCACTTTACAACCTTCTTCCATGCAGCAGGATTCTGCTCTATATTTGGTGGCAAGTCATATCCACGAAGGCGGACAATGTTCTGGGAGTTCATATTGAATCACTTTGCAGAGATCATGACAATATGGACTTACCAATACATATGTTGTCGGAATATTCCCCTTGTATGCCGGCAGCTTGCTTGAGTAAATAACACTCCAAGAAATGTTGTATATGTTGTCATTGAGGTCTTTTGATGGCTCCCAAGTGCGCTGTGTAACGATGACTTGACTGAGTTTGTCCTCAACAATCAAAAGCTGTGTGAATGTCTTGACCTGACGTCCGACCGGAGAGTCCTATGAGTAGTGACTCAAGTTAGAATATTTGTAGCATGTAGAAAGATTGTTGCTCGCACCATTACGAATTGTTCGAGCTCGACAAGCTGGTTGGGTTTCAATCTTTTGTGCGCACCATATTTACGTGCCATAACAATGACATTTTCATTAACTTGTGTGGCTCCCCGGGCTCCAACTGAAATCGGCGCTGATCTAGCTGGGATTGAGCGCACCTCATTAGCATCTTCTTGCTCATTGTATTGATGACTATTGCCGTCTTCATTCGTGTGGCAACGCTTTTTGGAAGACCTCTTTGAGCGTGATGGAAGAGGTAATTCCCCTGACATTGCAGCAGCCATAAGCTCGAAAGGATTTGCGCTCTGGGAGTGTTGAGAATGTGCAGCCTCTGAGGTAGCAGGCTGAGAAGAGGAAGGTTGTTCAGACATCAGGTAAATGTTTGAGTGTGGGGGGGATGAAGGAAAGTGTTGAGTTGCAACAGAAAAAGGCAAGTGTGGCCGTCGCAGCTTAAACACATGCTGCGGGGCCACCATGATGACATACCTTATTGTGATCATAAACAAACAAGCCACCACGGAAGGTTGTGGTGACATAAATATGTCTTTGCTCACACTCACATCACATTAAAACAATCATGCCTAAGCTCGCCCGCCTGTTGCCTGACTGTAAGCTAAATTACTACATTCTGACCTTGTGAAATAAACTGACACTCACCAGTTGTAGAAGCCCTACATTCTGATACTACTCAAGTACGATGCCTGCTCTGTTGGAACAACCGGTGCGACGGCGCGGCGAGCGCGTTTGTCCACGAGCTAGCAATGCCCGTAAGGGACAATCGCGTGCGGTACGTACATCGCGCGGGGTCGTTATATACTACGATAGGGGCCTCCGGCCCCTGGTTACTCGCGCGCCCGAGCTTGCGAGCTCGTTCCTGAATGCGTGCTTCAACATGCTCTGTCAAAGCCTCGATAACACAAAGGAATGGTTCAAAAAAACATTGCTGCAGAAACATCTGCGGTCAGAGCAGCATAAGCATCGGGCAAACCTTCATGAGCAAAGACATCAAGAAACGGAAAGAATAAACATGCAAGTATTGGAAAGCCAGGAAAAAGAAGACAATTATGTCATTCTACAAAGTCAGGCTGATGCAGAACTTGAAGGCAAAATGATGATCGCTCGATCAAGAACAAGCGCTGATGAAACCGCATTGTGGAAAGAATATGATGTTCATGGTGCCGACTTTGATGTTGGCCAATTGACCTCAGATGAGGATGTGAACCGA
This sequence comes from Postia placenta MAD-698-R-SB12, assembly GCF_002117355.1. NCBI lineage: Eukaryota > Fungi > Basidiomycota > Agaricomycetes > Polyporales > Adustoporiaceae > Rhodonia > Rhodonia placenta. The sequence continues at coordinate 2,103,867 of NW_020169838.1, read as the reverse complement.
AATCGATTCGAAGAAGAGGCCGATATCTTTGGTCTTTGGAATCCGACTGCAACTGCACATGAATTAGGCTTTGGTTTGCAAGAAAATGAAGCCTGTGAACTTGAGAACTCGGAAGAAGATGCCATACTTGCTGAACTACTCGCCAGTGCAAGTATGTAAATTTAGATTCTGTAGATGCACACTTTTACTCACACATACAATTGGAAGATCCCAGCAATGATAATCTTTCTGAAGAACAACCTGGGAGTAGCACCAATGATCGAAAGAAGGAGTGGTATCCATATGAATCAAAATTGGTAAGTAAGTATTTCTACTCTCAGCCTTTTGTCTAACGAACATACAGATGTTTCTGTTGGACATGTTGGACAACCTTCCTCGTTTACGAGTATCAGATTCACTCATGCGAGTATTTCTGTGGATACTAAATGAAGTTGATGTGTGTGGAGTTCCTTCATTATACCGGCTGCGTCAAGTACAAAAGGAGCTCCGCACAAAATCTGGTGTTTCAACTCTCGCATGCAAATCACCACAGGGTAATGTATTCTATATGAATGATGTATGCACTATTGTATCACAGGTACTGAACACAGTGAGATTTGAGTTCTGTTTGCTAATATTTCATTGAAGGACTGGGGAAATCCTTTCACTAGACCTCACATTCATGTGTATCCCGAAAGGTCTGACGGTATTGTCTGATACAACGGTCTACACTCCTATATCGATGCCTGACTCGTAGATGACGAGCGAGGACTTATGGACAGTACGTCATCCTGAAGACCGAGTGAGGAAGTCGAGAATGACCACTACCCCAAGCGAAGAGGAGCAGAGACTTGAATGAATAACTAGGTCGAACTTAGAGTTCAACTGACTAATGGTACAACTATTTATACAAGTACCGTCTACGCACAGACCACTGTATCTGTGTGGTCATGTTAGTAAAGAAAGAAATGTAGTGGTACAATACCCGGTACGAAGTGCGCATGGACCCCATTATGTAAGCTACATAATGTTCAACCTGCGGGTGAGCGCTAAGACAGGTGCCAGTATGGGTGCTAGTAGTACAAGAAATGGAATGGAAAGATAAATGTTTCATTGTCAGTGAGGTCTGGCATGGTAAAAAGTGGAACTCAGAAATGGATCTCAATGCCCTCAGCCCAATGTGGGATGCGGGGCAAGGTCGCCACTTTTATGTTCAAGAACTGGCGCGTCTGTCCAGCAGAGAGTATGTGATCCCAGTTTGGTGGTTCACCAAATGTGGAGTAGTACATGCAGATGCTTTCAAAATTGAGATCACTGAGGTGCGTATATTTGTGTGAAGCAAGTGATAATTCTCACCAGTTATGATCTAGCAGTCGAAGCTTGCTTGTGTTGATGACTCTACCATCATCCTTATTGCTGCAACAGAGTTGCAGCTTAATCTATTTGATCTACGTGCAAAAGGACTGGTTCCTGACTTATGGGATGGTATATCAAGCACTTGGTTGTGTGATATGAGCTTTACATGTACTAATGGATTGCAGAGTATGCTACCACAAAGGGATATCCTCAAGGCATGCCCAATCCAATTCGAGACTTGGCGCAGGGTGATCCAATATATACCAGCCTAATTGACTATTTCAGTGATGATGTTTTAGGCAATCAATCTAAATCATGGAACAAACATTGGAATGCATATCTTACACACCAAAATCTTCCCCGTCGCCTTTTACAACAAGAATATCATGTCCATTTCCTTTCAACTTCAACTCATGCATCAATACCTGAGCAATACAGGGATTTCAAGAAAGTCTTGGAGTGCATACTTATTACTGAGGTATCCCAGCATAATTGTCAACTTGTTTTGATTATATATTTGTTAGGTCTACTCACAACAATCCCATCAAGGTTATGGATGCTTCTACTAAGCAGGTAGCACGAATTCGTTTGTTTGGTAACAGCAAGCCATCGGATAACCCTATGCAGAGTGAGATTTGTTCTCATATTGGCGGACAAGGCAACATGTTCTGTCGTCGATGTCATGCAGGGGGGACACAAATTGAGAAGGCCAGTGATGATGGCTATCATCAACTGTTTATGGTTTGTTTTCATTTGCAATTATATATTACATATTGACCGATAACCTTTGCTAGTGTTCACAGCCTCGCAGCAAAGAAGAAATAATTGTAGAAGTCTGTCTGCAGCTTGAGGAAGCATGCACTGGCATTCAGAGCCGTGTCAAGGATCACCAGACACAAACAGGTATCAAGGACTCATATACACAGTTCTGGATTGACAAGTTGATCCATGAAGCCCATGCCAAACAATCAGCAGAACCACAGTGTTCCATACAAGATATACAACATGAACTTATGCAATGGGTCCAGGAACACACCAACGAGATCTTCAGTCCATTTCTTACTCTCAAGGGTAAATTATGTGTTTTTGGATATGAGTTTGCTATTAAAACACCATTTGTCTCCATCAAAAGGTTTTGATCCGACAACTGACACCCCTATTGAAATTCTACACACCATCTTGCTTGGTATTGTAAAGTATGCATGGCATCCTACACATACAAGCTGGAATTCCACACAAAAACAGCAGTATGCCCTCCGACTTCAAGCCACAAACACTGATGGACTTAATATCCATGCAATTCGTGCCAACTACATTATGCAGTACACAAACTCTTTGATAGGCCGCCAATTCAAGACAGTTATACAAACTGCTGTCTTCCATGTATATGATCTTGTTGGCCCCTTTGAGTTTCGCATTTGGAAGTCTGTCTGTGACCTAGCAGCGCTGGTATGGTTTCCCGAGATATTCAATCTCACTGAATACATTGTATGTGGATTTATCTGCTATCCAATGTCACATTGTATGATATTAACAATGATGCAGGGCGACTTGAAGATAGCAGTCGGTAATGTGCTTGATGTATTCTCAGAGCAAGATCCATCAAAAATAACCAAAAAAATCAAACTTCACTTACTCAACCACATGGATGAGGACGTCAAATGCTTTGGCCCACTCGTTGGTGTCTGCATGGAAGTCTTCGAGTGTTTTAATGGCATCTTTAGGCAATGCTCAATTTTGTCAAATCACATATCCCCGAGCCGTGATATTGCCTACCAACTTGCGGATCAGGAAGGTTTCAAACAGCATGTCACTAGTGGTTGGTGGCACGACAATAATCTCGGCTGAGTTCAAGCAGGATCTGGTGTGCAAAGCTTTTTGACATTTCAGCCACTGTTGCAACGACTTATTGGATGGACTGAAGATAAGCCACAGCCGGGTATGTTTGGACTAATGATTCTATCAATATCCCTCTTACGATTCTTTGTAGGAACTTTCAAATTGATGCCATTTGCTCGAGGCAGTCATGTTCGCCAATCAAATATTCTTGCTAACACAAGTGCAGTGAATGCATTAAATTACACACAGTATGCTACTCACCAGGCATATATGCTCTGTCGATCATTTGTATCCCGTCATCAAGACTGCTGCATCAAGAATTCATGGGTCTTTGCAGACTCACCACTTGAGGCAAGTTGTTCATGCTGCGAGAACATTCTGCTATCTGAATAATATTTACAGGAAGCGATAGTCATTGGTCGGGTCAATGAGATTCTCGTGCAAGCAGGAGAACAAGAGCCCCTTGTGGTTCTAGATGTTTTTGAAATATCAAAGAAGCAGCATGAAATATTTGCTATGCCATTTGTTGAACGTAGGCAGGGGGAGATGTTAGAGCGCAAGCTCTGGCGCAGGCGACTCGGGCGAATGTTCAAGAAGCCCTCCACACAGATGCTCGTTCGTACGAGACGTCTGGCAGTGATGCACCTGTGGCGCAGCCCGGACATTGTTTGGACATTGTTTGTGTCGCGACTTAGGGTCAAGCGACAGGGGAAAACCTAAAGCTGGGGGCGTTCAACTTGTCTTACCGAAGCGATGGTGAGCGAGGCTCAAACCTAAGGCTAGGGACAAGAGGTCGAAACTGAGGTCCCTAGGGCAGCAGAGGCAGGCTTATATACAGGGGAAGTTTAGGGGAGGCTGTGCGCATTGGTCCGTGCACAGCTGGTCCGTGCACAGCATGCTGACACGGCCCCGGGGGCCGGTGAGTCACAGCGGCTGTGTCAGCGGAGCCCGAGCTGTGCCGCACACTGCCGCCCCATCTAATCTAATCATACAGTAGATAGTGATGCATCCATATCAGGCATGTAGTACAGAGGTCGCGGGTTCGAGCCCGCGAAAAGGAAAAAATTAAAAATGGCTAGATGCCGTACCAACTCGTGACATTACCCCCCCCTCAACGGCGCATGACCTCATGCGAGGCGCCCTTGCCCATCTCCCACCTGGAGCGGCGTCGTGCTTCAGTCAGCGGTGAAGGCATCGGCTGAAAGTTGAGACCACCAAATGTAGTGGCATTGAGGCGGCGAGGGGCGTTCGGA
>NW_020169838.1:2096718-2099420 GCF_002117355.1 Postia placenta MAD-698-R-SB12 | reverse complement strand
CGACTTAGGGTCAAGCGACAGGGGAAAACCTAAAGCTGGGGGCGTTCAACTTGTCTTACCGAAGCGATGGTGAGCGAGGCTCAAACCTAAGGCTAGGGACAAGAGGTCGAAACTGAGGTCCCTAGGGCAGCAGAGGCAGGCTTATATACAGGGGAAGTTTAGGGGAGGCTGTGCGCATTGGTCCGTGCACAGCTGGTCCGTGCACAGCATGCTGACACGGCCCCGGGGGCCGGTGAGTCACAGCGGCTGTGTCAGCGGAGCCCGAGCTGTGCCGCACACTGCCGCCCCATCTAATCTAATCATACAGTAGATAGTGATGCATCCATATCAGGCATGTAGTACAGAGGTCGCGGGTTCGAGCCCGCGAAAAGGAAAAAATTAAAAATGGCTAGATGCCGTACCAACTCGTGACATTACCCCCCCCTCAACGGCGCATGACCTCATGCGAGGCGCCCTTGCCCATCTCCCACCTGGAGCGGCGTCGTGCTTCAGTCAGCGGTGAAGGCATCGGCTGAAAGTTGAGACCACCAAATGTAGTGGCATTGAGGCGGCGAGGGGCGTTCGGATTCTTCCGGTGGAAGTCGGCTATGAGGGCCGGCGCATTCGCAACGTTGCGCGCCGGTTCCCATGACGTATGCGAGTCATCATAACCCTTCCACTTGACGAGGTACTGTAGCTGACGCCGGAAGATCCTCGAATCCTTGATCCGCTCCACCTCATACTCCTCATCGCCCTCAACCTCGATTGCAGGCGGCTCCTCTGGCTCTCGGCCCGGGATATCGCTACGCGTGTACTTGCTAAGCAGGGAGACATGGAACACCGGGTGCACAGGCACCGACTTCGGCAGAACCAATTCGTAATCTAAGTCTCCGAGCTTTCGCCGCACGGCATAGGGTCCAAGGCGCTTGGGACTGAGCTTCTTGCTCGGCTGTTTCAGCTTAAGGTTCCGGGCATCAAGCCAGACCTTGTCCCCCGGCGCAAAGACTGGTGCCTCCTGCACGTGCTTATCGTAGTACACCTTCATGCGCTCGGCTGACAGCTCGAGTGCAGAGCGCGTATCATCGCGAATCTCCCTCAAGATCTTGAGCCGATCAGCGGCTGCGGGCATCGCAGACATCGGATTGATCCGAACCTGGATTTCAGGATTGTACCCTTGATGCAGGAAGAAAGGGGAATGCCCGGTTGCGGAATGAACTCGGTTGTTCAGCGCGAATTCTGCAAGCGGCAACTGTTTTGCCCAATCATCCTGCCTGTGGCTTGTGAAAGCACGCAGGTACTGCTCAATTTCCTGATTCCAGCGCTCGGTCTGGCCGTCCGTCTGAGGGTGGAACACTGTGGACAGCACCGGCTCGATCCCTAGGCCCTTGTACACCGCATGGAGATACTTTGAAGCGAACTGGGGACCTCGGTCTGATATGACCTTGGCCGGGGCCCCATGATGCTTGAACACGTCGCGGATGTACAGATCTGCCGCACCTTCTGCCGTCAGGGTCTCATGACAGGCCGAGAAGTGGACCTGCTTGGTAAAGCGGTCGGCGGTAACCAGGATCGAATTGAATCCATCAGACTTTGGCAAGCCAACGATCATATCGGTCGTGATGATCTGCCACGGGCGCTCGGGGATCTCGTTCGGCTTCAGTGGACCCTGGGGCTTAGCTGGGAATGTCTTGGTACGGTTGCACACGTCACAGGTGCTTACGTACTCATTGACGAATTTGGACATTCCTGGCCACCAGTAGTTCCGCGATACGAGCTCGAGGGTTTTGGCACAACCGCCGTGTCCGGCAATCGGCGAGTCGTGGTGGATTTTGACAATGTCCCGCCGGAGCTCCGTGTTCTTTGGGACATAGACCATCCCACGGAACAGCAGAAGCCCTTGCTCGGCATTCCACTCCTCAAAGCCTTTCTGCAGCCTAGGCGGTCCGAGGTTCTGCACTTTTTCAAGTGCCTCGGCCACAACCCGATCCTTATCCGAACACTCCCTGATGTGCTTCAGAAGCGACTGATCAGCCATCACCGAGGCATGGCCTGATACAACGGTCTACACTCCTATATTGATGCCTGACTCGTAGACGACGAGCGAGGACTTATGGACAGTGCGTCGTCCTGAAGATCGAGCGAGGAAGTCGAGAATGACCACTACCCCAAGCGAAGAGGAGCAGAGACTTGAATGAATAACTAGGTCGAACTTAGGGTTCGACCAACTAATGGTACAACTACTTATACAAGTACCGACTACGCACGGACCATCGTGTCTATGTGGTCGTGTTAGTGAAGAAAGAAACGTAGTGGTACGATACCAGGCACGAAGTGCGCACGGACCCCATTATGTAAGCTACATAATGTTCAACCTGCGGGTGAGCGCTAAGACAGGCGCCAGTATGGGCGCTAGTAGTACAAGGAATAGAACGGAAAGACAAATGTTTCATTACCCCCCTACCAGAGTCGAAGTCCCATTCGACTACTTACTGCTCACCATCTCCATACAACTCCCAATCTACGCCGTCGTCCTCCTCTTCGTCGAACCACTCCTTGCGCGCGTTCCTCCCTACGTTCATTCATTCCTCGCCAGAGAGGTGCTTCTGATTCGGCCAGGAGCTGTCCCACGTCCATTGAGTGGTGTCCGGTGTCCAGTCGGGATCGACTTTGCAAAAGACGATGGGTGTATCGGGGCGGGGGCGCGAAGGTCCCGCGACGGGACT
>NW_020169838.1:2085670-2091182 GCF_002117355.1 Postia placenta MAD-698-R-SB12 | reverse complement strand
ATGTCAAGGCGAAGGGGTCGGTTGGCAGTTGACTGTTGGGATTGGTATGCTGCGAGGGCGACAGCGATGCGCTGATCGATGTCTGCTTGAGTGAACGTTGCCATAGGGACTTCAACCGGTGCGTTGGTTGGTGCAGGTGGAGCTGGTGGTAGTTCTGGAGCCTCGATGGGAACGTACTGAACGTCCGGGAGCTCGAACGGTTGTTCGTTAACAGGTGACTGTAGGTTCTCTGTTGTTTGTGCTGGTTCGACGTTGATTCGTAGGATGGCGAATACGTCTTCTGGGTGAGCGGGAGGGTGTCTCTGGTAATAGCTAACAAGCTGTTGATGGGCGACGATCTGCGGGTTGGAACCTTCTGCGCGAACCCAGGAGCCGCCTCGAGGATAGATGGGAGTCCTTCTTGTGGTGGTGACGAAGCAACGGTCTGCTCGGTCGTACTGGAGAAGGGGAGATCCTGCGAGGGCTGGTAGTCCCAAGGGAACCGGGTTTACTGCGTTGTTCGACGTGATGGTGGATGAGTTGTTTGACTAGGTGAAACTAGGAACATAGCTTAGAAAGTTCGACCTTTTGATACAATGGTCTACACTCCTATATTGATGCCTGACTCGTAGACGACGAGCGAGGACTTATGGACAGTGTGTCGTCCTGAAGATCGAGCGAGGAAGTCGAGAATGACCACTACCCCAAGCGAAGAGGAGCAGAGACTTGAATGAATAACTAGGTCGAACTTAGGGTTCGACCAACTAATGGTACAACTACTTATACAAGTACCGACTACGCACGGACCATCGTGTCTATGTGGTCATGTTAGTGAAGAAAGAAACGTAGTGGTACGATACCAGGCGCGAAGTGCGCACGGACCCCATTATGTAAGCTACATAATGTTCAACCTGCGGGTGAGCGCTAAGACAGGCGCCAGTATGGGCGCTAGTAGTACAAGGAATAGAACGGAAAGACAAATGTTTCATGGCCGCGCCTGGTGGAGGCGATGCGGAACCTTTCAGGTCTGAGAACCACCTGATCGGTGTTATCGTCCTCATCGCCGATCTGATGATCTGATCAACGTGACAGGGCATCAGCCTTTCCATTCGACGTTCCAGCCTTATGCGTGATGCGGAAGTCGAAGCAGGCCAGGAATAGTGACCATCACGCTTGACGACGCGTGAGGTGCTAGGACGTGCGCCAGTATTCGAGGTTTTTGTGATCAGTGACGATCTCGAACTGATTGGGCAATCCCTCGAGATAGTGGCGCCAATCTTCTAGTGCTTCAATGATCGCAAGCATCTCCTTATCGTAGATCTCGTAGTTACGCTGGGCAGGGTCCATAGCATGAGACCGGAAGGCGATAGGATGCCATTTGCCGTCGTCCTGCTTCTGCATCAATACGCCGCCAGTGGCGTAGCCCGAGGCATCAACCTCAATGCGCGTCTCTCGATTTGGGTCATACAGCGCCAAGACCGGAGTTGTGGCAAAGAGCCGCTTGAGCTCATCGAAGGCGTGCTGCTCTTCCTTGCCCCAATGCCATGGGTCGTTCCCTGTGAGTCAGTCGAGTGGTTGCGAGATCTTGGCGAAGTCCTTAATGAAGCGGCAGTAGAAATTGGAAAACCCCCGAAACTTCTGAACGTCTTTTTTGTTCCGGGGTACCGGCCACTCATTAATTCCTTTTAGCTTCGCGGGATCCATCGCTACCTCATCGCCACCGAACACATAGCCGACATAGTCGACTTTGGGAACGTCCCATTCACACTTTTCAGGCTTTAGGAACAGATCATTGTCCTGCAGGCGGCGGAGGACCTCGCGCGTAACCTTCTCATGCTCCTCTTTGTTGGTAGAGAAGATGAGTATATCATCTAGGTACACGAGGATCTTGCCGCCGACAATGAGATCATGGAAGATCTCGTTCATCATCGCCTGGAAAGTCGCGGGGGAGTTGGTGAGGCCGAAGAACATCACCAGGGGTTCGTACAGACCCCGGTTAGTTACGAAGGCTGCCTTCCATTCATCACCGGCTTTGATCCGGACGTTGTTGTATCCCCATTGGACGTCGAACTTCGTGAACAGCGTAGCGCCGCGGAGTTTGTCGACCATTTCGGCGATCAGTGGCAAGGGGTAGCGATTTTTAATCGTGATCACGTTCAACTGACGGTAGTCCTGCACGGGTCGAAGCGTCCCTTCCTTCTTTTTGATGAAGAAGAAGGGGGATGAGATAGGTGACTTCGATTCCCGTATGTAACCCTTCGCTAGCTGTTCCTTTAGGAACTTGTCAAGCTCCTCTTGCTCATTGTTCGACAGGGGATAGACCTTTGAATGGAATGTCGAGTAGCCGGGCACGAGTTCGATTGCATGATCGTACGGCTTCCTTTCGGGTAGCCGTTCTGATGCTTCTTTTGAGAAGACCTTCAGAAACTCGTGGTACTGTTTAGGCACCGACTCCTCGGCGGTCTTAACGACTTTCTTCTTGATCTCCTCCTCAGCGAACAGCTGGGAGTACGTATGCCCGGCTGCGATGAACAGTTGAGGGGCACCAGGAAGCATAATACTTTGCTCCCAGGCCTCGATCAAGTCGGCTTCGTCCCACTCGACATCTACCGGATCTTCTTCGGGTTCGAAGTCCGGTAGTACCTTACTCCGGCAGGCACCTATGACCGACCGTTTGGATTTCGGCGAACGCCTGCGCGCCGTGGGCCTGACCCCCGTATCATGCGCAGTCGCTGCTTGCTCCATCCGGCCAGTCCTCCTGGCACTGCACGTTTCAGGGCATCGGGATAACTTTAGGGAGCCTTCCTCCCAGTTGATTTCGGGGTTGTGTTCACGTAGCCAATCCAACCCAACGATCACATCCTCTGGACCGATGTCCGTGACCGTAAACACCGTCTTTTCGACGTGTTCTCCTATGTGCATCTGTAGCACTGCTACTTCTGAGATGCTTCCGTCCTTATTCAGGGTGCCATCGATATTATAGAGCGGAATGGGCTCCTTCAGCCTTCGCATCTGCACCTTATTTTCTACGATAAATTGCTTGTTGATAAACTTCGTGGTGGCTCCGCTGTCCACCATAGCGATTACGTCTTTGTGCCATCTTTTTCCTTGGAGTCGTACTGGAATGTGAAAATGCTGGGACCCCTGGTCCAGCTCGTACACCATTGCAGTAGACAATACGTTATACTTGTTACATGAGGTACTCGGTCCGACACGTGCGGCACGAAGCGCGGACCGGATCAAAAAGACTCCTCCTTCATCGCCCGATAGTGCTCGAGCTCCTCGCGCATCGACTTCATCTGTGCTACTAAGTCCGCCAGCTCGGAACTTTCTGATTTCGCTGAAGTGGCGCTTGTATTCACCGAGGATGAAGCGACGGGGGCGCTTGTCGCAACCTGGGTGGAACCCGAGGCAACCGTAGCCCACGTGTCAGCGCGTTTTGTGTAAGGCTTGTCCTTACAATTGGGGCACTCGAAGTGTCGGTACCCTTTCTTCCCACAGCCGTAACAATTGCCGGGGAAATTGCTTTTTACGACGGCCGCATTGATGCTGGCCGAAGCTCCGTGTGACTGGGGCGCACCACCACGTGCCCCGCCGCGTCCTCGACCTCGAGCTGAGAAGAAACTGTTCAACTCAGGCCGACGGGCCCGGCTGATATCGAGGATCTGTTCGACCTCCGTGGCGCGCTTGTCAGCGTCTTCCCACGTGGTGAACGTCTCGAGCTCGATTTTGCGGTAGACGCGGGAGGGGATGCCGCTCAGGTACTTGTCGCGTAACTCCAGGTCCCCATACCCGGAGCGGTCCGCTGGACCCTTAAACAGCGCGGAGAACTCCACCGCAGTGCGTTTTTCACGGACCCATTTGTCTGCGCAGAGTTTGGCCAGCTCTACCTGGGCCACTGCCTCATCGTCGAGGTTGCCGAAGCGGGCTTTGAAAGTCGTGGCAAAGGCCGCCTCATTTGCGAAGGGGGTCGTCACTCCCCGAACACCGAGTTGCACGGATACGAGTTGGGCGAAGTATGGAGTGGCCCAGGTGCGGGCGTCACCGTCGAGCAGGCTCAGTGCAACCTGCACCTTGAGTTCAATGGTGGTCAACGACGTGTTGACCAGCCAGTAGATGTGCAGCTGCGATAGGAACCTGTCGCACTCGATGACGGTTTTGCTGTCATACCGGAGGGGAAGGAGAAGTTTCAGGGTCTCCTTGTCGGGGGCGGTCGAGGGAGACGACATTATCGGCGCCGGGGGGGACGGAGGACGGCGCGGGGGCAGAGGCGGCTGTGGTGGCCCTCCGCTGGTCGGACTTCGAGGGGAGCGAGTGTGCGAGCGGCCTCGCGGCGGAGACGGCGCGGGAGGAAGCCCGGGGGCGGGGTCACGTACGTCAGGGACTGCTGACGCGGGGGCGAGCGCTGTCGGCGAGGCGGGCCGAGCAGGATCAGTGGGCTCGGGCTCCGAGACTCCTTCTTCACTCGCACTCTCCTTAGGCTCTTGCTCTGGCACAGGGTCTGGAGGGATATCTCCTCGCGCTTGACTTGGACCGGCGACCGGTCGGGGAAGACGGGAGCTGGGAGAGACAGGGCGAGAATGCCGTGAGGCAGATCGAGATGCGAGGGTGCTTCGAGGACCGAGCGGATGTTGCGCCCTTCGGATCGCTTTATAGCGCAGATAGTCCTGGTCGATTGATCGAGGTGTCCGATTTGGGCACGGCTGCTGCTCGCAGGTGAGGATAAGGGCGTCAGGACCGTCTGGGATGTAGACGTCAACGAGGTCCTGAGAATCGAAGGCGTGAACAAGGCCTTGACACGCAGCCACGATGGGGGAAGGAAGGGAAGGTGCGCGTGCTACAAAAGGCCGTTGTAAACTAGCTTACACCTACGGCGCCCGAGACGACACTGAGATTTGCAGTTCACGTAGGGCCCAATACTGCTTTTGGCTAGTATGCAGCAGGAACCAAGGCTACGCGTCCATGAGGACAAGTACCGCCCACTGAAGTGCAGGTACTGAAGAGTTCGTCTCTCAAGTGTTGGCGATGTATCATAGGCTATCTACGTATTGTAGGGTACAGTAAGGGTGCGCACCACCCGACCTATGGGAGAGGGAAGTGAGTGTGTTTGTTTTGGAATGCCGGCAGCGTTGGGGAGTTTCGACCTAATGTCGCGACTTAGGGTCAAGCGACAGGGGAAAACCTAAAGCTGGGGGCATTCAACTTGTCTTACCGAAGCGATGGTGAGCGAGGCTCAAACCTAAGGCTAGGGACAAGAGGTCGAAACTGAGGTCCCTAGGGCAGCAGAGGCAGGCTTATATACAGGGGAAGTTTAGGGGAGGCTGTGCGCATTGGTCCGTGCACAGCTGGTCCGTGCACAGCATGCTGACACGGCCCCGGGGGCCGGTGAGTCACAGCGGCTGTGTCAGCGGAGCCCGAGCTGTGCCGCACACTGCCGCCCCATCTAATCTAATCATACAGTAGATAGTGATGCATCCATATCAGGCATGTAGTACAGAGGTCGCGGGTTTCGAGCCCGCGAAAAGGAAAAATT
>NW_020169838.1:2018368-2085575 GCF_002117355.1 Postia placenta MAD-698-R-SB12 | reverse complement strand
AAGTGAGTGTGTTTGTTTTGGAATGCCGGCAGCGTTGGGGAGTTTCGACCTAATGTCGCGACTTAGGGTCAAGCGACAGGGGAAAACCTAAAGCTGGGGGCATTCAACTTGTCTTACCGAAGCGATGGTGAGCGAGGCTCAAACCTAAGGCTAGGGACAAGAGGTCGAAACTGAGGTCCCTAGGGCAGCAGAGGCAGGCTTATATACAGGGGAAGTTTAGGGGAGGCTGTGCGCATTGGTCCGTGCACAGCTGGTCCGTGCACAGCATGCTGACACGGCCCCGGGGGCCGGTGAGTCACAGCGGCTGTGTCAGCGGAGCCCGAGCTGTGCCGCACACTGCCGCCCCATCTAATCTAATCATACAGTAGATAGTGATGCATCCATATCAGGCATGTAGTACAGAGGTCGCGGGTTCGAGCCCGCGAAAAGGAAAAATTAAAAATGGCTAGACGCCGTACCAACTCGTGACAGTTTGGCTTACTGTATAGTCCCCTCTTTTCGTACTGTAGGACTCTCGCTCTCACGCATAGGCTGACTTCAGTTCATCCCTTATGGCCTACTGAAGTCAGTGAGTACCTCTAAACACATCGACAATATTATTATACTAATGCACCACATCGTAGATATATTTGTTGTCTTGTACAGGTGCATACTTACTTGAGTTCGTCCCTTACGGCCTACTGAAATATATTCGTTGTCTTGTACAGCGCGCTTGTCCCGCATTAGGTTTAACAGGTTATGAGCCCTACCGACACTTACGAGATCACGCTCAGCTCCAATGAGTCGCCCATCAGCCACCTCCCCAAGCTCGCTGAGGATCGATCGAATTGGGTCTTGTTCAAGGCCCAGTTCAAGGCGACGGTGTCATCCAAGGGCCTATTGCGGTTCCTCGAAGGTCGCGACAAAAGACCTATCAAACCGACAGCTCCAGGTGTCGATTCAGATGCTGACGAAAAGTACGAGAACGCACTCGACATCTGGACAGGAAAGCATGAAGCCATTTGCGCACTCCTTTTCCAGACCATTCCGGAGACAATGAAGCTTCACATCCTTTCCCTGCCGAAGGCCTCGGATGCCTGGAACCTCATCTGCAAACAGCACGAAAATCAGGGGGAGTTTGTTCAGATGGACATTCTCACCCGTATGCATGCCCTCACCACTGAGAATGGAAGCAACCCTTGACCGACGCTCAACGAGCTACAACGGCTACGCACAGAGTACGCTGCCGCCGGAGGCTCCCTCAATGACGCTGGCTACAAGGTGATCATACTCAAATGTCTGCCATTGAGCTACAAAGGCGTGGTACACACCATCTTGTCTTCTGCACACCTCATAGCTTTGGCAACATCGGCGTCACCTTCACCGCCTGGCACCACCTCCACGACGCCATGCTCTGGCTTATCTCCAGCTGCACTGGTCGAACAAATCTACGCAATCGCGCAGGATGAATTCGCCTTGGCTGGCCCTGTTCTCGTCGATGACTCTGCCCTTGTAGCCGACAACCCCAATAAGTGCTTGAATTGCGGACGTGCTGGCCACACCAAACCAAATTGCTGGAGTAAAGGTGGAGGGAAGGAGGGCCAGGGACCTAGGAGCAAAGCTCATCGTGAGAAGGCCATAATGGATGCGCACGAGAGCGCGAAAGCCGCCATCGCTGAGCCTGACAATGATGGTGACGTCTTCGCATTCAAAGCGGTAGACTCGCCCATCACTGACGCCCACTTGCGCTCTACAACTGGCAATGCACCTCGCCTCTGGGACTCAGGCGCAACACGACACTTGCACCCCACACGTGCAGACTTTGCGAACTTCCGCAACATTCATCCTAAGCCTATCCGGGCGGCTGACGGTCGGGTATTTTATGCTACCGGAGAGGGAGACGTCCTCCTGTCAACTGAATACAAGGGCAGTAAGACGAAGGTGAAGCTCCAGGATGTTTTGTACACACCAAGCATTCCCCACTCTCTTATCTCCGTCAGTCGGGCCACCAAAGCTGGCTTCTCTGTCCATTTTGAACCCGATGGCTGTCATCTCATAGCCCCCAACAGACGCACCTTGTCACTCATCCCTGCTCGTCAGGGGCTGTACTCTACCACGACGGATGGCGGCGCACAGGAGGGAGCGCTCAGTGCAGAGGTCATGTTAGTGTCACTGCATGAGCTGCATTGTCGCATGGGTCATGCATACAGCCCCACTTTGCTCAAAATGGTCCGTGCGGGTGTGGTCGACAGCGTCAGGCTGTCAGACGAGTCCAGTGTCTTCTGCAACTCGTGCGTGAGAGCCAAACACACCCATGCACCCTTCCCAAAGCAGCACTCGAGCCCACGCACTACCAAGTATGGCGAGCGCGTTCACACGGACATCTGGGGAAAGGTGCCTGTCGCTACTCTCGGCGGCAAAGAATACTATGTCTTGTTCCTCGACAATCACTCCGACGAGGCCATTGTTCACTTTTTACAATGTAAAAGCGACACCTTCGGCCGTTACAAAGCATACTGGGCATGGGCTAAGACACAACGTGACACCGAACATGTGAAGGAGCTACAATGTGACCGTGGGGGCGAGTATCTAAGTGAGGAATACAAAGCTTACCTTGAGGGGGAGGGTACAATCCGCTGCCTCACTGTGCATGACTCACCGCAGCAAAACAGCAAGGCTGAACGCCTCAACCGTACCCTGACCGAACATGCTCGCGCAATGCTGATTGATGTGAGCCTTCTCAGGTTCCTATGGGGGGAAGCTGTTGCACATGCTGTTTGGCTTCGTAACCACACGATGACGAGCAACACCCCCGGAACAACTCCGCACGAGCTCGCTACCGGGGAAAGGCCTAACCTCGCCGGCCTTCCTCGCTTTGGTGCCACTGTATGGGTGCGTGTTGATCCCCTTTCCAAGCTCGGTGTCAGGTCCAAGCGCGGCCGCTGGGTTGGCTTCGATCTGCAGAGCAAGGGTCACCGGGTGTATTGGCCGGACAAGCGGACCATCAGCATCGAGCGCGATGTCCGTTTCAAGCCAGATGTCTCCACCGCCGCAGTCGATGTGCTGCTCGAGGGGGAGCACTTGCAAAACGATCAGCACTCTCCTGCTGAGTCAACTGGCCAGCATGCACCTGAAAAGACTGTGGTACCTGTCCCAGAACCCATTGTTGGCGCTGATACGGACCAAGGCTGTGACCCACCTCCACATGTACAGCCCGAGCCAAGAGCACAACGCACATGCAAGCCATCACAATGGATCAAGGACCTACAATCCAGTGTGGGCACTGCGGGCGGCCGGGGAGCACAGAAGCTTCCCTCATCAATAGTGGAACACGGAAGCCTCGCAGCTGATGAAAGCGTCACCTACGCTCTCGCTGCCATGCTGGGCGATGAACCTTCTCACCGGGAAGCACTAAGTGGCCCCGAGCGGGAGGCCTGGCTGGACTCAATGCACGAGGAACTCATGCACATTGAATCAATGGGTACTTACGAGCTTGTTCCACCACCACCGCCAGGCACCAACGTTGTCGGGTCTACATGGGTACTACGGAAGAAACGAGACGAGAACAATAACATAGCAAAGTTCAAGGCTCGCCTCTGCACACAAGGCTTCTCGCAGGTACACGGTGTCGACTACATGAACACTGCAGCTCCGACTGCTCGCCTTGAATCACTGCGGCTTGTGTTAGCGCTAGCAGCTCAAAACGACTGGGAGATTCACCAGATCGACTTCAAAAATGCGTACCTCAACGGAGACCTCGACGAGACCATTTACATGCACCAACCACCCGGGTTCAAGGTGCCTGAACGCGATGACTGGGTCTGGAAGCTCCTCAAGGCACTATACGGCCTCAAACAGGCAGGCCTCATGTGGTACGAGAAGGTCTGCGAGTTATTCGCGGAACTGGGTCTAAAGTGAAGTGAACATGACTATGGAGTCTTCTTCCTCTTTCGCATTGGGGATGTACTCATCATAGTCATCCATGTTGTTGTAACAACGGTGCGAACGGTGCGGGGTGCATTTGTCCATGGGCGTAGCGATGCCCGTAAGGGACAATCGCGTGTGGTACGTACATCGCGCGGGGTCGTTATATACTACGATAGGGGCCTCCGGCCCCCGGTTACTCGCGCGCCCGAGCTTGCGAGCTCGTTCCTGAATGCGTGCTTCAACACATGTCAATGACTGCACCCTCGTAACAAGCTCGGTTCACCTCATGACCAAGCTCAAGAAGGATCTTGGCTCACGATATGAACTTGTTGATCTAGGGGAGGCTCGGTGGCTCCTGGGTTTCGAGATCAGGCGAGACCGACGTCTCCGGACCCTCACGCTCTCCCAAGGAGGATATATCAGCATGCTCCTCGAAAGATCCCGGATGACCGACGCATATGCTCTGTCCGTACCATTGGACCCCCACGTCAACTTATTCAAGTACGACCTGACCGCAGAGGAGCGCAGCGAAATGGCAACACGCCCATACGCCCGTCTTGTTGGAAGCCTTATGTATGCGGCAATCGGCACACGTCCCGACATTGCGTTCGCTGTGTCGCTGCTCGCTCGATTCATGAGTGACCCGGCGTCCATGCATTGGGATGCCGCAAAACGCGTTCTTCGCTACCTCAAAGGCACACAAGACTTCTGCCTTACATTTGGCAGGTTGGCGGAGGGGCTAATCGGGTTCACAGATGCGGACTGGTGCTCATTATCTCACCGCCACTCCATCTCCGGATACCTGTTCACCTTCTCTGGCGGCGCTATCAGCTGGTGTTCTCGGAAGCAGTCGATCATCACGTTGTCTTCCACCGAGGCGGAATATGTTGCAGCCTCTGAGGCTGGTTGCGAGCTTCTATGGCTTCGTTACCTCATCAGCGAGCTTACCGAACCCTTACGCGAAGCCATGCCTTTAAAGTGCAACAACCAGAGTGCAATCGCCATCGTTGATTCCGGACTGCTGCATGCCAGGACCAAACACATTGATATCCGATATCGGTTCATTCAGTCCGTACAAGACTCCGGCACTGTGTCGATCACATACATACCCACTACCGACATGCTTGCTGACATTCTCATGAAGGCTCTCCCGTGCACGAAGGTCGAGAAACTCATTGCCCTCTTTGGCCTGTGCAAGGCTTGAGGGGGAGTGTTAGAGCGCAAGCTCTGGCGCAGGCGACTCGGGTGAATGTTCGAGAAGCCCTCCACACAGATGCTCGTTCGTACGAGACGTCTGGCAGTGATGCGCCTGTGGCGCAGCCCGGACATTGTTTGGACATTGTTTGGCTTACTGTACAGTCCCCTCTTTTCGTACTGTAGGACTCTCACTCCCACGCGTAGGCTGACTTCAGTTCATCCCTTATGGCCTACTGAAGTCAGTGAGTACCTCTAAACACATCGACAATATTACTATACTAATGCACCACATCGTAGATATTATTATACTAATGCACCACATCGTAGATATATTTGTTGTCTTGTACAGGTGCATACTTACTTGAGTTCGTCCCTTACGGCCTACTGAAATATATTCGTTGTCTTGTACAGTGTGCTCGTCCCGCATTAGGTTTAACAGGAGATGTTATTACTTATTGTCAAGGCCTCGGTGAGTGATATTCACTATCTGCTACTAGTCAATTCATACCACAAAACAGGCTGTAAGATTTCAGATCAACGTTCAACATGATTGTGTGCACGGGAAATGCACAGTTTCGGGACGCAAAGTTCGCATTCAGGAATGCCAAGAAACAAGTATAGAGGACCCAGAGTTCATTCACAAGGATACCGAACACTGGGTCATCAACACACATTCATTCCACAATGCACATCTGCTTCGAACAGTTCTACCACGACACCTTACAGCACCTGTGCCTGTCTTTATGGATCACATGGCCAAGCATGCAGAATTTGCACAGACACTCCGTGAAACCCAGGAAGCAAAACGAGCAGAACAGAAAGCCCAAAGAGAGAACAATCCCGAGGGGGGGACATCGAAAAAGCGCAAGAAAACTTGAATAGGCAGGGCACAGCCGAACCTGTAGACAAGACACTACATGATGCTCGCACTGTGCTTTGACTATCAGCCGGTGCTTAACATGGATAATAAAACTGGCCGCTACTAGGCCCCCCTACGCATGTATCGACATGATATTCAGTAATGTATATGTGTTATGATCATGCAAAAATACCAGTAGCATACTTGTAGTGTCGTCATCAAATACAGCCCGAGATCTGGTGCAAATGACTGTGATTTTACATACACACACCGGAGCGTGGCCACAACAGCTACTGTAAGGATAATATATGGTTCGCTACTATGCTAACACAAGAAAAGACAAATAACGACACCACAGGGACACCAGCCGAGTCCGTTAGGGCATTACATCCGGGGACAGAAGGCTTCGACATGTGGTTTCCGGGTGGACGACATACTTATTCCTGCTAATAAACGTAATGAGGCTACACAAAGGGTATGTATAGTGCTGATATGTGAACAATAGCACGGCCGAGCAGCACCACATGTGGCGGCTATGCGCGTCGGCAGATCTGGCTGCCACCCGAGCGCCAATTGGCGGTGTAGTTGGAAATCGCTCACGTGGTACTTCTTGACACGCAGCAGACGTCGTTGGTTCAGTGCGTATATAGACTCACTGTGGCATTGCTGTCTCCCGTAGGCAGACTTCATTTATGCTGACCTTCTTGATGTGGGGAGGTCGGTCACAATGTAAAGATACACAGCTGCAATGGTATATGCTTCAGAGAAACGCCCGAGGTTGGCCACGACCGATTGCTTCATCATAAACGTGTACCATCGACTTTGACAACCTCGCACTGCTGGTGCTATATAGCCTCTCGCATAGGTGGAACATGTATCCGTATCCACCACGCAGGCTTTCCGAGTCCTCTCGCGACCTCACGCCCCGCGGCGTACCCCTGATGTAAATCCCTGCGTGATCATACTCACGCTATGCCACGGGTATGGAGAGCTTGTCAATCCGCACAATAGGCTCTTGTAGGGTTGCAATCACACCGGTCGCGGTTGGTAAGACATTGAATCGGATAAGAGTCCGAAGCCTAGGGCGACGACGCCTAGGCCTCTTCAAGATATCCCTGGACAATAAGGTGCTCGACGTCGCCACGACGCACAAGGAACCGGTGCCCGCGGCGGAAGTCGATGGCACCCTGCTCGGTGTGGACGACGCCGCAGTCGCGCACGACGCGCACGTGGACGGTGAGCCCGCGCGGAGGGCGGTCGATGGGCGCCATGAGGTCGACGTCCTCGGAGGGCGCGCCGGGGTCCGCGGCAGTCGCAGAGGAGAACGCGTCGGTGCGGAGCGCGAGGAGGGACGCGTTGTACGAGCGCAGAAAGTCGACCTCGTGCGGGGAGAGCTTCGAGCGGACGTCGGCGGGCGCGGGCGCCGCGGCGGCAGGCTGCGGCGCGTGCGCAGAGTCGTGCGCCTGGCCTGCGGTTTGCGCGGCGGGCGCGGCCATGGAGAGCAGCAGGGGCAGCGCGCCACCGACGCGCCAGTAGAGGTCTTTGAGGCGCTCGATGCGGTGCGCGTGGTACGCCAGCAGGCAGCGCTTGTTGCGGTTGATGGCCGTCTGGTAGAGGAGGACGGTGGAGAGCGCGGGGTTGGGCGGCGCGCCGGGGTCGTCGTCCGTGTCGGGGGCGGCGGCGAGCCCAGCCTGGAGGAGCGCCTCGAGCTGGCGCTGTTCGCGGATGACGGCGCGGACGAGGACGTCGTTGTATTTGAGGAGGGTGTCGGTGGCGGTGGAGCGGCGGGACTCGGTGAGGAGCTGCGTCGCGAGGTCGCCGTATTGCTGCGTCGTCGAGCTCATCGTGGTCGGCGCGAGGAAGAGTGACAGGGTGGCGCGTGACACGACGCGAGCGTTACACGGGCGTCCATCAAGGCCGCGTGTGAGTTTGCGTATAACAAGGCACGCACTGAGCGGCTATTGGTGGACGCGGTATACGATGAGCACCGACGAATCCCAGGACATCGACTCGGCCACCACCGCCGTCCAGTGCGCTCCATTTCCTGCTTTTTCTACTCATCGCGCTCATAGTCGTGCAGACAACCCGACAACAAGACTCGCCGCTACGACCGCCAGCTCCGGTGCGTACCGCGTCCTGCCCGCACGCCGCCACTGACCGATCGATCACACAGTCTTTGGGCCGCGTCGGGCCAGAATGCGCTCGAGTCCGCCCGCATTCTTGTCCTCTCCGCGTCGGCGACCTCCAACGCCGTCCTCAAGAACCTCGTACTCCCTGGCATCGGGCACTTCACGCTTCTCGACCCCGCCACTGTCTCCGCCGCCGATGCGGGCAATAACTTCTTCCTCGCCGGCCCCGCGAGCGTGGGCAAGCCCCGCGCGGCAGAGGCCGTGCCCCTGCTCCGCGAGCTCAACGAGAGCGTGCAGGGTGATGCTGTGATCAAGCACGTCGACGACCTGCTCGCGGACGACGACGGGCGCGCCTACATCCGCGGGTTCTCGCTCGTCATCGCGCACAACTTGCCCACTTCGTCTCTTGACAGCCTCTCCCGTCTCCTCTGGGAGGACATCGGCGATCCGCCACTTATCGTCGTCCGTTCGGCCGGGTTTCTCGCCGACTTTTTTATCCAGTTCCACGAACAATGCAGTATGTATCTTGTCCTCTCTATCCCTTATCCTCTGTGTGTACCGGTGATTTCTCGCAGTCTCCCAGCCGCACACCGACGAGACGCCCCCATCGCTGCGCATCACCCGCCCGTTCCCCGCCCTACTCGAGTGGGCGCGCGAGCTCGACCTCGACAACATGGATCCCACAGATCACGGGCACATCCCATTCGTCGTCATCCTCGTCCGCATCGTCGATGACTGGCGCCGCGAGGTCCGTGTCATATCTCCCTCTGTCTTTGCCTGCGCACACCCCGCTGACAGACACTTGCGCAGCACGGCGGCGCGCTCCCGGCGACCTCCACAGAGAAGCAAGCGTTCAAGGCGGCCGTGCGCGCGCTCCGGCGCAAGCCTGATGAGGAGAACTTTGACGAGGCAGAGGCGCAGGCATGGCGCGTGTGGGCCGAGCCTGCCGTGCCGTCCGACATTGCGGCGCTCTTCACGCTGCCGCCGCTCTCGGGCGCGGACGCACCACTGAGCGAGACGACGCCGAACACGGCGTTCCACGCGCTGCTGCGTGCGCTAGCGGCGTTCGTGCGCAGCGAGCGCGGGCCGGGGGCGCTCCCGTTGAGCGGCGCGCTGCCGGACATGCGCACGGACACGACAAGCTACGTGCGCCTGCAAACGATCTACAAGGACCGCGCACGCGTGGAGAAAGCGCTGTTCGGGGCGCTGCTCGCAGAGGAGTGCCCCGATGTGGCGCCGCACGTCGATCCGGAGGAGCTGGATACGTTCGTGAAGAATGCGCACCATGTGCGTGTGCTGCGCGGGCGGCGGTGGGGCGCGTGGGCGGCGGACCGTGCGGCGGTGGGTGAGTGGATGCGGTGGGTGTATGAAGCGCGCGCGGTGTGCTGATGCGCGTTCGCTCCTGCAGCGTCCTCGCTCGAGATGGTCCCGCGGGAGACGGCGACGCACCTTGCGCTGAATGCGCTGTCGACGCTCTTGAACGAGGGGCCCGGTGCGTCTTCACGGGTCCTAGTGCTTGGGATTATGCTTATGGTACAATGTCAGACGGATCGAAGGTCAGCGCAGAGGCGCTCACAGAGGAGGTGCAGAAGGTCGTCGGCGAGGGCGTCGCGCTGCCGTCGGAGACAGAGGACGCGATCGGTGAGCTGTACGTGTCCATCTTGTCGCCGCCACCTGAACGCGTGCTGAGTGTGGGTTGACAGAGCGCGCGCGCCAACTGCGGAGTTGCCGAACACGGCGGCATTCGTCGGTGGTCTGGTCGCGCAAGAGGCGATCAAGATGATCACGCGGCAGTATGTACCAGTGGATGGTTATTGCGTCGTCGATCTGGTAGACTCGTGGACGGGTCTTGTTGGGCGATGACCAATGTGTAGGTGCGATCAAATCCGGTGTGGGAGGAAGGATCTGCAGTGATATCCGGACACGGTCGAGGAGCGTTTGTGATTGTATACTAGCTAGAATGACAAAAGAAATGAATTAGCCGCGTGGAACCAGCTATATACGCGTTCACAAGATGACAAACAAACAAGAGGAACGTTAAGTTACGAAGCGTGCTCGAATAGCAACGTACGCATTCCAAAGCAACAACGTCACGAACAGCGACGCACGTAAGATGTTTAAACGAATAAAGGACTTACTGAGAGATGATGGGGTTTGAGTAAGAGGGGTCAAACTGGATTATACGACGTCAGCACGAGTCTATATACGTACAAAGGAGACAGGCGGGATGAAAGGAGAGATTATGACGTACATGAAGGACGATGCTTCAGATCTGTCCGATCGATCGAAACTCATCCTAATGTGGAAAGCCTCTATCCGAATCGGGATGGGAGCCCTTTCCTGGGCACAGACAAGCTAAGCCCGGCGTCTCTGGTACAAGTCCACAGCAAGCGATTTCTCAACCTCTCAAGATTGTCGCCTCCGACGCGTCATACCTACTCGCGCTGGCATTCTTGCATATCCGGGGTTTTCCAAAGCCCATCAAATGTGCTGTCTCCCGTTTTAGCGTCCTAGCGCCGATGTATTGGGTGAGTCGATTTCTTCGACCATTACGTAATGACAAGACTATTGCCAACTTTGTGCATCATGCATGCCCGCTGTGTATCATGTTTCTCGCAGCTATCCTCCAACTCTATGTCTCTGTTCGAGCTTGGTACGACTGGGAATGGCGCGGCCAGTGGACTGGGCGCGTCCTCTTCATGCCCCTCGGCCTTGTCCTGAAAATCAGCAGCAAACCGCGCATTGCACACGAAGGCAACATCATCAGATTCGTTCGGGCGCACACGTCCATACCACTTCCTCGCGTCCTGGCTGCGACAGAGGGCTTCGGCCGCAGGTTCACGCTCATGCGCCAGGTCCGCGGCGACAACCTGGAGGCCGCATGGCGCGACCTCGACCGCGGGCAGCGTGCAAGCATCGTCGAGCAGCTGCGCTCCTTCGTCCTACAGCTACGCGCTCTGCCTTCTCCGCACGGCGCGGCAATCTGCGGCCTGGACGGTGCTGCCTGCATAGACAGCCGTGTGTCCTCGCACGCCGTCGGCCCATTTTCCAACGAAGGCGCGTTCAACGACTGTCTCGTCGACGCCGCCGATCCGTACACGGATGATACGACGCTCCGTGATATCAGGTCACGCATGCGAGATACCCACCGCATCGTGTTCACCCACGGCGACCTTGCGCCGCGCAACATTCTCGTCCGCGGGGGCACGGTTGTCGCCATGATTGACTGGGAGGAATCCGGGTGGTTCCCTGAGCATTGGGAGTTTGTCAAGGCAATGTACTTCCCGATGCCGAATCCGAGAGACGAAGGCTGGATGGAGGCCGTGCGAGACATCCTCTCAGACGATTATGAGCAAGACTGGCTCATGGACCGCGAGTTATCCGATCGCATGGTCGGTGCTTTCTAAGGTAATCACACATTCTATTCTTTACTGCTCGCTCAACTCGGATATATATAACGCATTGAGACTGATATGCCTCATGTCATCTCAGCGCGGATTCCCATCCCTTCTGCAAACCTTCCCGATTGATCAAACGATCCAAAGATGACAAATTTGCAAAACAACATGGAGCAGCAGATCTAAGAGCGCCCGATATGGGGTGACACGACGATTCATGATCCTTCCATAAGGCATTCTACTCGCTGTACTTGTCTGAGTGGGACCGACTGTGTACGTCGTCATCAATCTCGCAGTCTGGACGCCGCAACGAATGCGAACTGACCTACCAGGGACTCAGACTGTGAGGTCGACGATGACTGGTATCGGGTGCAGAGAACGGCCGGTGTAAGCGGCCTTGGTAGCGACGCTGGCGATCCTCATCGACGGAAGGAGTGTTGCCTGGTCCGGAATGCTCGTGCTAGTCCACCCCTGCTCAGCGAACAGCTGGATGACTTCAATCACCCAGTCCCTACAATTCCACTCAGGGAACTTCGGTACAGGGCTATTGCCAGAGGCGACCTTCGTGTGAATTACATTAGCACATCAGTCCATTCTCTGACTCGAGGTTGCGTGCACCTCTCGGAGCGCCTTGATCTGGCTGTACTTGACACTGCCAATGTAAACCCCGCCCAGACACTTCCGCGTCTTAAGCAGCGAGATATCGCGATCGAACAAGGCCCATTGCACGCCCCGGCTGTTGTTGTAGTGGCGGTCGAACACCTGGAAACACGGAAGATCCTGATCGAGCCTCTCCGTTTGTACCACTATGGCCCAGTGGAGGTGCTCCTCCGTCCCCACTCCGTAGTCGGCCCGTTCATACTGGACCACGGCGATCTTACACTGCCTGTCCGTAGTGAAAAGCTTGAAAATGCTGGCCATGGTGATGGGTGTCGACGGCAGGTTGTCACGTCGTGTATCGTGGAAACCCTCGCGAGCTATAGACCAACAATAGAACGTGTGTACATTGTTTCCAAGTCGTGCCGGCGTACTTTCCAAGAATGTCTGTCCACGGGTTCTGTTATGTGATCAACGGTTGCCAGTGTTGGGGATAAACGCCCAGATCCTCATCGCCACGTGTCATCTTCCGTGTTCACGCTTACATAACACTGTGCTGTGCCAGGCTGTCACCAATCAGAGAGCAGGATTCCCCGAAGTTCGATCAAGGATATTGGCTCCTGAGCCAATCAGCAGCAGATGCCTACATGGGGTCTGCCCCGGTAAACACAGTACACATCTGAAGACGAGTGCGTAGCCGAAACGTGCAATGGATGGATGGTACATTATATGTTGTAATTAAGATCTTGGCCACCTGAAGAATGATTTCGCACTTTCAAGGTTTTGACGTTCGAGACACCCGATCGATCAATCCACTACACCAGGTTATCATAGCGCGCAGCTATCTTGCAGTACTGCATGTTGCTGGCGGTAACTCGATACTTCCAGGTCTACATGTTCACCAAAGCGTAGAGGGAAACTCCCGCTCGCTGGTAATCAATCGGTGATTCGCAACATAGAACTCCGATCGAACCTATAGTTGTATTTGCTGTTCTCGTTTTCTCTGCTTTTCGACCCCTACCATGTTTCTAGCGGCTGTTCTTAACGTCTACGTCCACGTTGCAGGCTGGTACTACTATTGGACGGGGACAATGAGCGGCGGCGTACAGTTTTTGCCCTTCGGTCTTGTTCTCAAGATTACCAGCGAGCCTAGCATCGCGCATGAGGGCCACATCATCAACTTCGTCCGGAAACACACATCTATCCCCGTTCCTCGTGTCATAGCCGCAACAGCATGGTATGACAGGAGATTCGTGCTCATGAAGAGGGTATACGGCGATAATCTGCAGGCAGTATGGCGTCATCTCGATACCGAGCAGCGCGCAAACATCGTCGAGCAGCTACGCTCATACGTCCTCCAGCTTCGAGCTCTTAAATCTCCCCACGGACCAGCCGTATGCGGTCTGAATGGTGCTGCTACAATAGACAGCCGCGTATCCTCGTACCCGATCGGACCCTTTGCCGACGAAAGCGCATTCAACGACTGTCTCATCGACGCCGCAAGGCCATATCTATGCGAGGAGACTCTTGCCGACGTCCGCTCTCGGATGCGCAACGACCACCGGATTGTGTTCACCCACGCCGACCTTGCACCGCGCAATATCCTCGTACGTGGTGGAAAGATTCTGGCTGTGGTAGATTGGGAGGAATCTGGGTGGTACCCGGAGCATTGGGAGTTCGTCAGGGCCATGTACTTCCCAATGCCGAGTCCACGAGACGAAGCATGGATGCGGGCCATTCGGGATTTTATCCCAGGAGACTATGAGAAAGACTGGCTTGTGGATTGCGAGTTGTCCAATCGCATGGTAGGCGCGTTTTAAGGTACCATTACCTTTTCAAATCCGTTGTCTGTGTGATGCTCACTCCTTGTGATTAGTAGGTCATGCGAAGATATCGTGCGCGCGATATCTATCCTGAAGGGTACCGACCGTCTTTGGTCACGCTCGCGCGCCGGAACGAGGGAAGCAGTGTCGCTTGGGCGTGGATGCTCGCACAAATCCATCCTTTCTCTGCGAACAGCTTAATCACCTCCATAACCCAGTCGCGGCAGTTCCACTCCGCAGGCCTGTTTGTGGGTGGATTGGTGTGAACGACCTGAGCCGTATCAGTGACATACCCATCTAGGTCTAGTCGAAGTAAGGATATGCACCTCCCGCAACAGCTTCAACTGGCTATGTTTGATGCTACCGATGAAGACGCCACCAAGACACTTGCGCGTGCCGAGCAATGAAACATCTCGGTCGTACAACTGCCATTGTTTTCCCCACTCGTCGTTGAAATTGAGATCGTATACTTGAAAACATGGCAACCTCGACTTGGTGTCGGGCCTGGAGACGGTCTGTATCACAATGGCCCAGTGGAGGTCCTCCTCCTTCCCTACTCCACGACCATCCCGCTCATATTGTAGGACGGCAATCTTGCAGTCCTTGTCAACGCCGAGTGCTTTCAAGATGTTATCCATAGCGGTGGACGTGGGAGGTGAATTGGGGATCCATCGATCGTGGCACTCGTCTGCATTATATACGTTGGAGAATTCCGAATCATGTGCTAGCTACAGGCTCCGGGAATCCACATACACGCGTGCCCCTGAAGTAAGCCTGCAGGTCCAGGCGCACAGCACGATCCCGTCGGCCCTCCAGGCTAGTATCCCGGCCCTACGATATTCATGCCAAATTACCCCGCACTCACTGTGTGACCTCGTCTTTCGAATGATGCGACATCCATTCACTGCTGACTTTCGCAGGTTTGTTGGAGTCGGTGTGATTCTACCAGAAGCGCAGAAGGCACGTCGTCGTCGCCACTATTGCTCACGCTGTTGACGAGCAACGAGTTGGGGCTTGCAGAATATGAGCACTTGTTCGTATGCATGAGGCATGCGTATAGCCTCGGGCTTGCCGAAAGAAGTGTGCAGCATTGATCGTAACAAAAAAGAAAAGACGACGGTTTTGGTTAGATGCCCTATCATGAGTGAAAGGAAGGCGACGCACGATGAGTACTGGGACAATGAGCACGCGTCCTCAAACGTCAATGAGTGTGCTGTCTTGCCCACGATCTGTCGGATGTAGGCTTTGTCGACTATGGTTCTTTCTGCCCTGCATTGGACATCGACACCAGCGAGAATTAACTACACGAGTTTCTCAACGTGCTGTAGTACTGGAATTATGACCGCGTCTGCAGTTCACAGTTCAAACGGGCTCCGACATGCTAGTCACAACATATTCGTCGATATTGACAAAACTGCTGAGCGCGAGGGGCATTTCGCACGCGGCCTGCCGTAGACGCCCCCTCTGCTGAACGCAGAGTGAGCCCGAACCGGCGGAAGACTCCGACTCGGGGCACACATGATACACCCGCTATTCCAAGCATCATCAACGACATGAAGGCGGACGAGAACACATTGAAAGCACCTAATTAACAAAAAGATGAAGAAGAGAGGGAAGATGAGGGTTCACCTGCATGTAATGGAACAATAGGTCTCAATTTCTACCGATATCATGTCCGTGCATTGTAGTCTATTTTGGGTAGGCACAATGGGCTACCTTGGGAGTGTGTTGGCCACATGTACTCGCCGCTCCTAGGCAGCTTCTACACTTGAAGCTTGAGGAGTGCATGTGTATGTTCATAGGGAAATGGTGAAGCAAGATAAGCGGATTAACCGTTCAATGCTCCTGCTGTCTGTGAACGTTGAGTTGAAAGCGCGGTTCGATCACGATCGATCGGCGATTTACAATGGAACTCCGATCAAATCTCAAGTACTGTCACGCACTCTGGACTCCGCCTCCACTTTCAGGCTTCCCATGTTTCTCGCAGCAATCCTCAACATATACATCTGGATCCGAGCTTGGTGCATCTACATATTTGGGATATCAGAGGCCCGCATAGTCCTCCTGCCCTTTGGTCTTGTTCTCAAAGTCACCACCCAAAATATCGCGCACGAGGGCCATACAATCGAATTCGTCCGCAAACACACCTCTATCCCTGTCCCATGCGTCTTTGTCGCAGCGGAGTGGTGTGGGCGGAAATACCTGCTTATGAAGAAGGTAGAAGGCGACAACTTGGAGTGGGCATGGCAGCATCTCGATGCCGAGCAGCGCTCAAACATCGTTCTTCAGCTGCGCTCCTTCGTCCTTCAGCTTCGTGCTCTCCGCTCTCCTCATGGACCAGCAGTGTGCGGGCTGAATGGTGTCACTTGCATTGACAGCCGCATATCCTCACAACCTGTCGGTCCATTTCCAAACGAAAGCGCATTCAACGACGGTCTCATCGTCGCCGCGAAGCTACACTTATGTGATGAGATTCTTGCAGACATCCGCTCTCGCATGCGCAACGACCACCGCATCGCTCTTACTCATGGCGACCTCGCGCCACGCAATATCTTCGTGCGCGGAGGCACAGTTGTGGCGGTCATTGACTGGGAGGAGTCTGGATGGTATCCAGAGCACTGGGAGTTTGTCAAAGCTGTATACTTCCCGTTTTACAAACGGGATGAGGCTTGGCTGCAGGCTATACGCGATTTCATTCCGGAAAACTACGAAAAAGACTGGGTCATGGATCGCGAACTATCGGACCGCATGGTTGGCGCGTTCTAAGGTCAGATAATGTTTCAAATTGGTCGTCGTCTGTACAATGCTCATTGGATCTACCCCGTAGGATACGCATGATTCCCATGTATGAGCGCCATTTCACACGTATCATGGAAATTTTCGTTCACTTCGATGGTCAATCGTTTGTACAGTTTACGCAGACCTGAGATACCAACCCTACTTTAGACTAAGTGTACAGGGGAAAGCCGCCTTCGAGTGGAGTCCCGATGTGCTATTTGTACCTGATCACCAATTTTAGGTCGCATGTCCAGTATGCATCGTAACATGAGCAGGCTCACTGTTATGTTCTCCAACCAGAGAGCTCGACAACGACAGGAACCGCGCCCGTGCCCTGAGCATATGCAGCCATGGTGGCCACGCTTGCGAGCCGGAGCGAGGGGAGTAGCGTCGCTTGGTCGGGGATACTGGCACACACCCAACCCTTCTCGGCGAACAACTGGATGATTTCCATTACCCAATCACGACAATTCCACTCAGCGGATTTCGCTTTTGGAGAATTGTTGGAGACAACATAGGTTGCAGTCAGCATATCAATCCAGTTACATGACCGTGAGGGATACATACCTCCCTCATCGACGCAATTTGGCTCTCCTTCACCGTGCCGATATAGACGCCACCGAGGCATTTACGTGTCCTGACCAGCGAGACTTTACCGTCGAACAACTCCCATTGTTTTCCGCGCTCGTCACCGTAGGTGCGGTCAACAGCCTGGAAGCATCGGAGGTCTGTCCTCCTTTCAAGTGCTTCAGTCTCCAACAGGATGGACCAATGCAGGTGCTCCTCCGTCCCAACTCCGAATTCAGCTCGCTGATACTGCAGGATGGCAATCTTGCAGTCCTTGTCTGCACGGAATGCTCTCAGAACGCTCTTCATGATGATGGATGTCGAAGGTAAGTTGATGAACCATCGATTAGCGCATTCAATTGCATTATATACGCTGCGACCTCTCAGATCATGTGCTACCTACAGACCCCGAACATCCACATACACGCGTGTCCTTGCATTACAGTGATCCCGCAGGGCTAGACTCGTCTCCATCGGCCTCCCGTGTGAGCATCCTGACTCCGCGGCGGTCAGAGTGCCCCAAGCTCGACGACCGCGCACCGCCTGCCCCTGCCTTCGCGTCGCCGAGCGGTACGTGTGGCGTCATGCGTGCCGGACTGATGAAGTGCGCCTGGTGAAACAGGAGGTCGGTAATATGTGGGCAGCAGTACACACGCACGGGCATGGTCAACTTGTGGAGGGCGGGGTACACACTGTCGACGGTGACAAGCTGGCCGAGCATGAGCAGCCCAGGCGGCATGTCCGGCACGAGGACATCAAGGCCAGGGCCGCCGCAGCCGCCGCCATCTCTGCTGCGTCAGTCGACGGGCGTGTCCACGCTGCTGCCGGACTCGGATGCTGGTGCGCTTGAGAGACGGAAGTCCATGTACATTACGGAAGGCCGTGGTTCACGAGGGACCAGTTGGTGGTTGCGGCAGCGGCAGTGTGGGTAATCGTGCAGGCGCGGAAGAGTGCAGGAACGGACCTGGTGAGAGGCGCAGTTCCTCGGCAGCGTCGAGGCAAATGAGTTTGGAGACCGGCCCCGAGGACGTCTAAGTACTGTGCACCCGGCTGCGCGCCTCAGAGAAGCAGTGCGCCGGAAAAACCAGATGCGCCGAAGACCTGATATATCGATCTTACATTAGATAAATCGTACAGGAGAAAAACACCTTCGAGTAGGATTCAGATGTCCTGTCTGTGAGTGATCGCGAAGTTCAGTCGCACGTCCAGTGTGCGTCGTAACGTGAACAGACTCACTGTAACGTTCTTCAACCAGAGCTCGACACTCACTGGAGCCGCATTCCCACTCTCGGCGGATGCATTCGTGGAGACACGCTTATACGCCGGATCCGGAACAAGGGGAGCAGTGTTGCTTGATCGGGGATACTGGCACGAACCTATCCCTTCTCGGCGAACAATAGAATGATCTCCATCACAGTCACGACAATTCCACTCAGCGAACTTCGCCATTGTGTAATTGTCGGAGACAACCTAAGTTACAGTTAGCATATCGCATAGGGCACCACCCTCATAAGACTCGATTATGATAAAAAACTGAATAAATGAATTAAAGTCAGCATATCGATCCAGCTACATGATCGTGAAGAATACTCGCCTCCCTTATCGGCACAATCTGGCTCTCCATCGTGCCATCGTAGACACCACTAAGGGATTTAGATGTCCTGACGAGCAAGACGTTGCCGCTAAACAACGCCCATTGTTTACTGGACGCGGTCAACAGCCTGGAAGTATGAGGCCCCGCATATTTCCAAGGCTATCCCGGTGCGCGGAGTTGGATCGAGTACTCTTTGCTCCGGAAGTGAGTGCGTATCGCGCGTGTCATGGTCTCTCGCTAAGTGGTCGGATGATCCAGATTTTTCTTGTTCCTACTAGTGAACGTAGTCTTCATCTTTGTGGTGGCGAGGACGTACTGGCAGCTTGTTCTAGATCTCGCCAGCTCGCCAGCCAAGGGTACGCGCAAAATGATGAGACCCTCTGCATCGCGCACGAACATGATCGTACAGGCTACGTAAACAACCTCAATCGAAGTTTCTTGAATTGTTGATGAACATTTTGGCTATTCTCAGCCTCCTATGGCGGATTGGTATAGCGGTGTGCTAAATTAAGTCGGTCTTGGCTACTCATCATGCAGTCAATATCCTTCTAGCACAGAGACAACGCTCGTAGAAGCTGCGGCGAGAATGGCATCCTGATAGTTAGTAGTACGTCGTCAAATAGCCGTGTTCTTTCTTCCTTAGCCGACGCGCACCCATCATGCCTAACCTGCGCCGGTGTACGCTATTCTTCGTTCTGGGAATCCCTGTCCATGGATTCAGCTCCATGATCTGTACTATGTAGATACTTCTTTCTCGTCTGAAACTGCAGCTTCTTGCCACGACAAGCGTTGCCGGGTCCTTGCAATGTAGCCAAGGTGTCTTATCGACATGGGGCTTCCGACCCCGGCTACAATGGCGCATGAGCTTGCGAACGCCCTCCTGACCACATGTTCCGAAGTCCAATAGATCCGAAATGCGGAACACCCCACACCATGTCATGAAACTGGACGAACATCAGACGCGCGTCCCGAGGATCGCAGAAGTTCGTGATTTCAAAATTTACGAGCGCCTCATGAATACGTGAGCGCAAGTCAGGTGAGGACCCGGTCAGTCAGGTTTTGGTAGCATGACCGACTCTCAAGTTGCACTCCACGAAATATGATATGGCAGACTTGATTCGGGATAACAGGGTCAAACCAGAGCATGATTCATGTTTGGAACAGCCGACGGCCGTGGTCAACGGTCAGATGAAACGCACGAGAACATGTACAGAACTACCGGTGTCAGGTTTCAAGGGAAATCTTGTAAATCGACGACGTCCGGAGTTCTTATAATGCTCTTTGTCGGGACCCGCACACCATTCTGGCGATTCCATTCCTTGATCTTGTTGACATCCTTACACTTGTGTAAGGTGTTGAAGTCGGGGAAAGGAGTGTTTCTCCCTTCAACCCAGTGGTACGTAATCAACCCAGTGTCGGCAACGCACAATAGTTGTTGACGAAGCATGTTGACGCAGTGATCTGAAGAGGGGCTCAATTCAATGCCAAACTTGTGGATACATAGTAAAGTACCTATGTGAAGTTGATCAGACGCAGGAATCTCTTCTTTGGTGCTATCGACCGCACAGTTAGCGGCTTTGCGCAACCTGTCCTGGAGTGGGAACCAACCATATGAGTGGAGAGCATCGTCAGCTTGTGAGACTTACGAAGACTCGGAGAATGCTAACGTACGAGACAGTGCATGTGGTGTATTATTTCCAGTGACGCCAGGTAGCCACCACCATATTCCTGGGGTAGCTGGACAAGCGATGGCGTAACTTCCTTGCCAAGTTCCGACAAGGTATTACCCGCGATTTGAAGTGGCAGCACTGTTTTACACATTTTCGCTAAGTGACATCGAGCGAAACATTGCAATGGACGAACTCGTGATAATATCGCTCTCCCAATCGGTGTCAAGCTGTGCCTGCAATCGAGAGGGAAAATGAAAAGTGCCATTGAAGGTGATGTCCATGTATTCTATGGCCTCTATTGCGGGTGCTGTGTTTCTGATACAACGGTCTATACTCCTATATCGATGCCTGACTCGTAGACGACGAGCGAGGACTTATGGACAGTACGTCGTCCTGAAGATCGAGCGAGGAAGTCGAGAATGACCACTACCCCAAGCGAAGAGGAGCAGAGACTTGAATGAATAACCAGGTCGAACTTAGGGTTCGACCGACTAATGGTACAACTACTTATACAAGTACCGACTGCGCACGGACCATCGTGTCTATGTGGTCGTGTTAGTGAAGAAAGAAACGTAGTGGTACGATACCAGGCACGAAGTGCGCACGGACCCCATTATGTAAGCTACATAATGTTCAACCTGCGGGTGAGCGCTAAGACAGGCGCCAGTATGGGCGCTAGTAGTACAAGGAATAGAACGGAAAGACAAATGTTTCAGTTTCGCAGTTTGTTTGAATTAAGATCGCAGTGGAAGGGGTACGCACAATATGCCGATACTTGCTGCGCGCAGTGTTGGGAATCGCACCCACGACGTGACATCAGAAGCAGTAGAGCTGACAAGCATAAGAGTATGGCATGTGCAAGCCACGAGAGCCACCTCTGACTTGCACGTAGAGTGTTCGAGTTGACATAACCCCGATCCTCACCATCATCAACAGTCTTGAGAGGCTGATAAACGGCATGCGCCATGGCTGGCAGTCGGGTCAGGCTGTTTTCACATTTAAGTTGCGTTGCTGCCTTGCGGTGCCCATTACCTGAGGCAATTCCAGCGGCCTGCAACTGGGCGTCCGCGCTTATCACGACAGATGCTCAGCGCAACAAAGCTTCTGTTGGATCGATCAATGTGTCCTTGCTGTCAAGATACAACCTAGAACCGCCACAGATGGCTCCATTGTTGGGATGACTTACCATATCAGCTATAAACTGTACGTGATCCCTCCGACAGCTGTTACATGCTGAGACGCTGAGACGGCGTTGGAGAACAAGCGTGTGCACAAATACTACAAGGTGTTTCAGCTTGACATTCATTGCCTTATCAATCACAGTTGTAGGGCGCTCGGAGACGTAAAAGTGGATGCTTGAAACGGGGTGAGTCCGCCGTTATGTGCAAGTGCCACCTGAAAACATTGCATATTGCGGCAACGTGACTTTGTATCCCCGAGTAGCAACACAGACCGGACTACCAAAGCCGAAACTCCTGTCTTCTCGCCGATGACTTGAGCCTATATAATGCTAGGGTGTTGTGCAGATGCCTACCAGCAACTCCACCAATCTCAAACCCCAAAGTTGACGATGCAGTTCCTGAAATTTGGTTCTTACCTTGCCATCATCGGCTTCGCTGCCCTCCAAACTGCGGCCATGCCTAAGCCTATGCCCGGTAGGTCTCTATTTCCTGTCGTAATAGTAAGTTCGGACGCTGACACACCCCTCCAGTGCCCAGCGCAGATGGTCAGTAGAAATCCTTCAACATGGCCATGTGACTGATCCACCTACTTATGAACAGATGAGTTCCTACCTGGGGTCAGCTTCGACATGGACAAATATGCCGGCGGTGAGTAACACTCATTTAATTGAGCTTTAGATCTTAAGACTGACTCTACTCAGAACGTCGTGATTGAACGAGTTGTAACTTGGGGCTGATTTTGTAATAAATATGCATATAGTTCAGTCATTTGGCTACGCTTGCTGCGCCTTGTATGAATTCCGTATCTGTGACACATGTGAATGCAAGATTTCGGAGACGATGTATCCAGAAAACTATCCGTTAAACACATATCAGTAAGTAAAAGGCCCGCTCCGCATGGCCATTCATTCCATGATCCATCATTGGGGTCCGTATGGACGCAGGTTTGTGGCTGCCAGATCTCGATCTGAAAGACCCTCCTACGATGGGACTCTTCACACAATCGTATACGCCGCGACCTTCCAAATCATGTGTTACCTACAGACCATAGAAATCCACATATATGCATGGCCTCACGTGGCAGCAATCCCACAGGGTTACAGGGGCCCAGGCTCGTCTCCATCGGTCTCCCGCGCGAAGACCCCGGGTATGTCAACTTGCGCCACACTTGTTCGGCGGCCGCGCGCATCGTGTCTTGCCACTCTTAGGCGCCGCCCGCCCCTGCCTCCGCGTTGCTGAGAGGCACAAACGGCACGCCACTGTCGCCGCCTGCGCTCACGCCGGGGATGAACGGGAGCTCGCTGAACACAGGCGCACCCGCGCAAAACGCCTCGAGCGACGTCAGGCAGATGAAGTGCGCCTAGTTCAGGAGGAGGTCGATGGCCTGTAGCTAGCAGGCAGCCAGTACTCGGCGGTGAGGCGGGAAAGTGCGAGAGAGAAAATGAAGAGTGGAACGCACGGGCATGGACAGCTTGTGGAATCTGGCAACGTCCTTGCGTACGTCGGCGAGCGTGACTTCTTGTAGGGTGTACACGATGATGGAGCCTGCGGCGGCGGAGGAGGGCGTGTCAGTGGTGTACAGACATACGCGCAGAAGCGGTGTGTGCACTGTCGGCGGTGACGAATATGAGCGGCACGTTGCTCGTGCTAGGCGACATGTCCAGCATGAGAGCGTCATCTTCGCTGTGCCAGTCGACGGGTATGTCCATGATGCTGCCGGATTCGGGTGCGCGGGAGAGGAGGAAGCCTATGGACATTCAGGCAGGCCGCGCTTCACGAGAAACCAGTGCACAGGCGGCTGCGGCGGCAGTGCGGGGGATCGTGCAGGCCGGAGGAGTGCGGGAACTGACTTAGTGGGAGGCGCGGCTTGTCGGCGGCGTCGAGACCCATGAATTTGGGGACCGACCCCGAAGACTAAATTCTGTGCACCCGGCGGCGCACCTTAGAGAAGCCATGCGCCCGCGAAACATGACACTGGATGCGCCTGGTATACTGTACACGGATTGTACGCGCTTCAGGTCATCTGAATGCTAAGACAAGAAGATGGTTCGGATGGTTTCAGTACGCACTTCGCTTGACCACCAATTACAGTAATATCAGCATTTCCTCACAACCTAATTTAGGCTGAAAGTATTAGAACCAACGTGGTGCGTGCTCCGACAAGACCTGGTAGCAGTAACCTTATTTCGAGGCTCCTGTTCAATCTCCTTTCTGGGAGTCAGCGTGGTTTCGCAAGATGAGGGCCTGGAGTAGGCCGACAATAAGACCCTAGTCCTGTATCGTATTAAACCTACATAGGCTGAAAGACATAGCATGTCACACCATAATCATCCTCAAAGGGCAGAGAACCAGCTGACCATCGCGCTCGTCAGCTTGAGACCGCTGAGATCGCAAGTCATCAGATCTTGTGGATATCTCGATCAATAAATACTGTCTGCATTTCCACATTCACCACTGGCGAAAGAGATGTATTAAGTGAGTCCGATATTGAAAGGCAACATGCACTCACCTCTGGAAGTCACCCTTGGAGATCTGATGGTTTCTTCAGTAACATGATGCATTCAAAGATGATATGCATTCAAAGATGTCTTTCGGCGATCTGTTTATTATTATGCGTGAATGCAAGAAAAATAGAACAACTGCTTTTGTGTCATATAGCGACAGAATAGTCCGTCTGCTGTGAGTGCGTCGCGACCGAGAGCACGAAACCAATGGCTGGTCACAATGTCGGCAGAAACCAATTCACTGTCTTTTCAGAATCTTTGTGATTTGATTACATTGTGTACAGTTAATGCAGTAGTCTCCGACGATGAGGGTGGATTACCAATGAAAACTACGATACAGGCTGCCAAAAGTGGCTTCCAGTGGCCGCAGTAACAGAGCGGCACGGGATGATTTTGTGTAGAAAGGTGGTACAATGCTGTCTCGCTCGACCCCGCAGGGCCGCAGGAGCCAGGTTCGTCTCCGCCGGTCTCCCGTGCGCACACCCCGACTCCGCAGCGTTCAGTTCAGGAGTCTTAACGTCTTGTGCACCTCCGATCATGTGTGAGAACAACAGTATAGAGGCCGTGCTGTCTGGAAAGCCGCGCCAGTCTGGGATAGGGTAAGCTGCTATTCTGACGCCGTCCAAGATCGTCAAAGCCCATCAGCGCGTCATCATAACCACTTGGAAAGGTAGACGTACAATGCGAAACAGCGCCCGGTATATTCAACCGCACTTCCATTCGAAGACGAGCAGCGCATGTGGTTCGAACTCCTCTTGAGCCTTTTCTATAATTTCACGCATGTCCGCCTCCATCTTGCTCGCCTTTTCGCCTCGCTGTCTCTGCATGAATGGGGGTAGATCCACGACTTCCAACCTGAGGTACAAGTACCATCTGGTTCAATCCTACTTAGTACTACTCCAACATTAGCTGTTACTTTATATCGATTGCACAAGGATGTAAATACTTCAATTCTGCTCAGAGTCACACTATAAACTCTCGAATTTCATCGCGGCTTTTAGATATGAGCCAAGTCACCGAAAGTCGTCTCACTCAGAGAAAACGAGCGACATTATCAGGTAGCGCACTAGAGCTCTCGTTGAAGTCACTGTAGCCACGCTGGAAAACCTGAACGATAAAAGGAATGCCGACCTGGAGCAGACGCTATGGAATCAGCTATGAGCGCTTGAGCAGCGCTTGGCTGCTTAAGCTCGTGATCGATCGGTGGTTCATACTTCTCCGCTTTCGACCCGACCATGTTTCTCGCAGCCGTTCTCAACATCTATGTCCATGTTCAAAGCTGGTACTACTCCTGGAAGGGAGTATTAGGCACCCACGTACACTTTTTGCCCTTCGGTCTTGTTCTAAAAGTCAGTAGTGAACCCACTGTCGCACACGAGGGCCACATCATCAACTTCGTCCGGACACACACGTCTATCCCCGTTCCCCGTGTCATAGCCGCAACTGCGTGGTATGACCTCAGATTCCTGCTCATGGAGAGGGTACATGGCGATAATTTGCAGGCAGTATGGCGTCATCTCGATACCGAGCAGCGCGCAAACATCGTCGAACAGATACGCTCATTCGTCCTCCAGCTTCGAGCTCTAAAATCTCCCCATGGACCAGCCGTATGCGGTCTGAATGGTGCTGCTACCATAGACAGTCGCGTATCCTCGTATCCGATCGGACCCTTTGCCGACGAAAGCGCATTCAACGACTGTCTCATCGACGCCGCAGAACCATATCTATGCGAGGAGATTCTTGCAGACGTCCGCACTCGCATGCGTGATGACCACCGGATTGTGTTCACGCACGCCGACCTTGCACCTCGCAATATCCTCGTGCATGGTGGGACAATAGCGGGCGTGATAGACTGGGAGGAGTCTGGATGGTATCCGGAGCATTGGGAGTTTGTCAGGTCAATGTATTATCCAACCCCGAGACACGATGAGAGCTGGCTACAGGCTGTGCGGGATTTCACTCCCGAAGACTACGAGAAAGATTGGCTCGTAGATCGCGAGTTGTCTGAGCGGATGGTCGGCGCTTTCTAAGGTACAAACTCTGTCTGGGACAGTCCTACAGCGCAATGCTGACAATGGAACCTTCTTGTAGGATACTCGATCATTCTACATTTGTTGTGAAGTATCTTAAGTCGCATGCATTGTTTTCAAAGGATCTGTTTTCTTTGTATAGTACACCAACATCTCAGGCACTAGTGGCTACTTGACATCGATTGCACAAGGATGGACATGTTTAATTCTCCCCGGAGCTATGCTATAAACTCATCTCAGATTCTAATGCGGCGTCTAGATATGAGCCGACTCACCGAGATCGACAATCACAGGTAGCGCACTAGAGCTCTCGCTGAAGAGAGTCTCTGTAGCCAAGCTGGCACGCCTGAGCGAGGGAAGAAGCACTGACTGGGAGTGGATGCTTGCACCAACCCATCCCTTCAATATAAACAACTCGATGACCTCCATCACCCAGTCACGGCAGTTCCACTCCGCAGACCTGTCTGTGGGTGGATTGCTATGGACGACCTGATCATCGTCAACATACTTATCGGGCGCTGGGGTGGACGTTGGAATGACAAAACATACCTCCCGTAACAACGCAATCTGGCTTTCCTTCACCACACCGATATAGACGCCTCCAAGGCACTTGCGCGTTTTGGCAAGCGAAACGTCCCGGTCATGCAGCTCCCATTGCTTTCCCCGCTCATCATTAAAGGTACGATCAAAGACCTGGAAGCACGGGAACCTCGACTTGCTGTTGACCTTGGATTCAGTCTGCAACACGATGGACCAGTGGAGCTCCTCCTCCCTCCCCACTCCAAAGACATCCCGTCGATACTGAACCA
Organism: Postia placenta MAD-698-R-SB12; assembly: GCF_002117355.1. Classification (NCBI taxonomy): domain Eukaryota; kingdom Fungi; phylum Basidiomycota; class Agaricomycetes; order Polyporales; family Adustoporiaceae; genus Rhodonia; species Rhodonia placenta. Next base: position 2,058,533 of record NW_020169838.1, on the reverse strand, counting down.
CAGCGATCTTACAGTCCTTGTCAACGCCGAGTGCTTGCAAAATGCTCTTCATGATGACGGATGGACGTCGAAGGTGAGGTGAGAACCCATCGATTAGCGCACTCAACTACATTATGTACGCCGCGACCTCCCCGATCATGTGCTACCTACAGACCCCGAGAATCCACATACACGCATGCCCTCGCGCTGCGACGATCCCACAAGGCCACGAGGCACAGGCTCGTCTCCGTCGGTCTCCCGCGCGAACACCCTGAGTCCGCGGCGTTCACGTCAGAGTACGCCACACTTGCTCGGCGGCCGCGCGCATCATGTCCCGCCACTCCTGCGCGTCGCCCGCCCCTGCCTCCGCGTTGCTGAGCGGCGCGAACGGCACGCCGCGGTCGCAGCCTGCGCTCATACCGAGGACGAGCGGGAGCTCTCCGAGCACAGGCGCGCCCGTGCGGAACGCCTCGGGCGGGCCGAACAGGGCGCGTGGCGTTATGCACGCCGGGCAGATGAAGTGCGCCTGGTTCAGGACCCCTGCCGCTGCCATTTCCGCTGAGCCAGTCGACGGGAGTGCCAACGCTGCTGCCGGACGCTGGCGCGCGGGAGAGGAGGAAGTCCATGGATATTACGGCAGGCCGTGGTTCACGAGGGTCCAGTGAGCGGTTGCGGCTGCGGCAGTGTGTGTGATCATGCAGGCGCGGAGGGGTGCGGGAACAGACCTGGTGGGAGGCGCGGCTCGTCGGCAGCGTCGAGGCCCATGAGCTTGGCGATCGACCTCGAAGACGTCTAAGTCCTGCGTGCCCTGCGACGCACCTCAGAGAATCTACGCGCCCGCGAAACACGATGTCAGATGAGCCTGGTATACCGTGCACGAATTGTACACGCTCCCGGTCATCTCAATGCTATAAAAGACAAGAAGATGACTCGGATGGTTTCAGGGAGTCAGCATAGTTTCGCAAGATGAGAACTGAAGTAGGCCGACAATAAGGCTTTAGCTCTTCGTCGTGCACCACCTGCATAGGCTGAAAGGTGCAGCATGCCACGCCATGACAATCTTCAAAGGGCGGAGAACCAGCTGACTATCGCTTTCGTCAGCTTGAGATCGCAAGTCATCAGATTTTGTCGATGTCTCGATCAATAGATGCCGCCTGCGGCAGCTCAACATGCGGTATGTTTGTATTGTCACGTTCACCACTGACGGAAGATGTATTGAGTTACTCCGATATTGAAAGGTAACATGCACTCACCTCTCGATGCCGGCCTTGCAAATCTACTTGTTTCTTCAAGAACATGATATGTATTCAGATATTTCTTCGTCAAGAGCGTTTCGGCAATATTTTTATTGTCATGCATGAATGCAAAGAAAATGGAGCGGCCGCTTTTATATCATATAGCGCCAGAATAGTCCAAAGATTGGAAATTTGTTCAACAAGACGCGTGAGTGCGTCGCGACTGAGAGCACGACATCGTTGGCTGGCCAAAATGTCAGCAGACACCTATTCACTATCTTGTCAGAATCTTTGCGATTTGGCTACGTTAATGCAGTAGTCTCCGATGATGGGTTACCAATGACGGCTACACTACGGGCTGTTCTATGACGAGAGTGGCTTCCGGTGGCCACAGTAGCAGAACAGTTGGACGGAACGGGATGTAGAAAGGTGTCACAATGATGTCTCCTCATGCTTTGTAAATGAGAAGAAAGCGACTGCTATCCTCAAAGACGAAGCGAACGGCAGATTGGCATGAGATGTGTTCAAGTTGCTTATTCCCTCTTTGGCAATCGCCTCACGCATTGTTACGTAAGCCCCAGCCACGACCTGCGGCGCGCGCCTCTTCCGTGTTCCTCGACCATACACCGTATACACGACCTCGCCATGCCGCCAGCTCTCTCGACCTCGGTTAGCTCCATAACATAGACCGTTGGATTACTGAACGCGATGACTCTGCATACAGACAACGCTAAAGCGCATCCACCGCGAGATCGCCGACCTCAAGAAGGAAGATCTCGGCGCTATAACGCTCGCTCCCGCGGGCGACAACCTGTTCCACTGGACGGCTACGCTCCCGGGACCAGAGGGCAGCTGCTATGAGGGGGGAGTCTTTCAGATCGAAATACACCTGGCCCCAGACTATCCGTGCGTTCTCTGGCTCTGTCTGTCTGGCGCCTCTCTGACAAACGCGTCCGAGCGTAGATTCTCCGCTCCGAAGGTCACGTTCCGCACGCGGTACGTCCAAGCGCCCGCCCCGCCTCGCGCGCATCCTCCTGACTGACGACCGCCGTCTCCACAGAATATATCATGTGAACATCAACGATAGAGGGAACATCTGCATCGACATCCTCAAGCACAACTGGTCTCCTGCGCTGTCCCTCTTCAAAGTCATTCTCTCGCTATCGTCGCTCCTCACAGACCCCAACCCCAGTATGTGATTATAATTGATCGTGATATCCACGGCGGCTGATTGGCTTGATAATACGCAGAAGATCCTCTAGGTGCGAAGCCATTGATCATCTTCCTGCAACTCGTATTCAGAACGTCTAACACGTTATTTGGCTTCCAGTCCCATCAATAGCCACCCAGTACCTGCGCAATCGCAGCCAATACGACCACACGGCGCGCCAGTGGACAGAGCTCTACGCCCGCCCGCCACCGCCTGCCGCCGCGTCCCCATCTGCCGCGAAAGGCAAAGGGCGCGCCGCGGACATCGCTCCAACACCTGCGGCTGCTGCTCGCCGTCCCGCCTCGAGCGCCGGCACCACGCAAACGCAGGCCATCAGCATAGACGACTCGGAAGACGAGGGGGCGCGCGGCGCGGCGCGGACCCGTGCGGCCACCAAGCGCAAACGAGGCCAGGCAGACCCTGGTGACGTTCTGGTGATAGACGACGAAGCACCCGAGCGGCCTACCCGGAGACGGCGCGGTGGTGGCGCCTCGAAAGAGTCTGCAGCAAGCCGCCTAACAAGAGCAGACAGCGACGTGATTGTGATCGAAGACTAGTCCGATGTGTATGTACACTGCCTTCCTATCCCCACTATATTATGACCCCTTGGAATTTCGAGCATTCCACTTGTCACTCGGATCTGAAACCTGCTTGCGTTTGCCAAGGGACCAACGAGTGTGTACTGGCTTCTCATTAGCAGACACGCACCATATCGATACAACATCTAGGGAGAAAACTAAGAGTATTGGCATTAGGTAGAATAGTTGCCCGCCGAGCTGCTCGCAGGCCTTGCGTGCAACGACAGCGGGTGCACCAGAGCAGATAGGCCCTTTTCTTGTCGACACCGCCATCACGCCATGTCGGCGCCGCGCTTCTCCTGCGCCTCGGCTCTGTTGACCGTCTGCGCGGACATCTGGGCATTCCAGGTCTTGCCGGGGCCGAGGAGGAACCCCGGGTGGAAGATGTTGACGGCGAACATCGCGAGCACGATCATGCCGCCGTCCAGCCAGTCTGCGTGCGCCCAAGCCGTCAGCACCATTATGATTGCGGCGTGAGAAGCCTAGGCTGCACACCGAAGTAGCGTTGGGTCTCGATAACGTATCCTGTCCAGCCGATGGCAAGCTCCTGCGATAGGGGGTCGGGATGGTATCCCTTTGCAGGAATATGGAGAGGAGACTCACGATGGTTCGGTACACGGACCTGCGCGCGGCAGCAGCGTGAGCGGCGTGGGACACAGGAGCAAGTAAGGCGGGGCGGCGCTCACCGGATGTAGATGCAGACGCTGCTCAGGGCGAGCCCGGCCATCATGAGCTGCATCTTCCTGTCGAGCGCGTACCCGGTGTCCGTGCGTTCCGCGGCGCGCAGCGGCCGGTCGTACATGTACCGCAGGATGAACTCCACTGCGAGGGCCATGTACACCGTGATCGAGGCTGGGACAAGATGAGGTCCCGTAGCGCCTCTACAAGTGCGAGTCACGCACCCAATTGGAAGGCGATGCCGGCGAGCATGATGTGCCCTCCCTACAAGGCGATGAATCCTGCATGAGGGGCGGTGTGCGGCTGATTCTGGCACGGAGGACGTACCGGCACGGGGCTCTTGTTGTTGTCCACAGCACCCGAGGCCGCGCCGCCGCCTACAGCTTGGATGACAAGGGCGACGATGTCCTGACGGACGGTCAGCGTGTTGGGCTTTGAGCGGATGCACGACGTCATCAACCGATAGCTCACACAGCAGACAAAGACAATCGTGTCTGAGGAGGCCGGTGAGCGGGCAGCTGGATGGAGCGATTGGGCGACTTACACCACTTTGCGCTCAGACGGCTATAGCATTGACCCAGTCGGCGAATGAGCTGTCCAAGAACGAGGAAGTTCGCCGCGACGAGGGGCGTAGGTGCGATGATGGTTGTGACGATCCTGGATATTTGTGAGATATGATGAGGCGGGATTCGAACCGAATGGCGCTGGGATCTGTGTCACTCTGTTTACGGGGGATGATCCGGACAGACGGACGTCGGACATGCCATTCTCAGTGATGTCTCAACAAAGTGTCGTCATGTGCACCGTCCATGAACTGTACAGAGCGCTTGGTCGGCGACGATGCACAGCTCGCGAAACGCGGGCCGCTATCGTTTGCAGAGGTGTCACGAAGCGGACGGGACATGGGGACTTACTGCATGAGGTATGGATTTATTGCGACAGGGTTCAGGCTGGACCACAGCCGTCCGCTCCAGCCGATGATCTCGAGTATACCCGCTACGCAGATCGTGGGGTATATCCACCATAGACGCGTATACACCGCCTGGACAGCTTGAATGGCTATTTTCCGCATTAGGGGCTGCGTTGACACTCGGATGATGCACGCACCTGTGGAGAGCGAGAACAGGACGACAAAGAGGATGCAGATCCACTCCGTTGGGACGTATCCGTACAGATCATGGTCGGAATCAACTGGATCTTGGCGAGCTATGACAGACGTCAAACAAAATGCAGTTCAGCAGCTTGTGTGTGTGCGCACCTAGAAGACCCATGGCTCAGGAGGCGGAGGCGAGTGAGGGTATCGAAGTGAGTCACGGTAAAGGCTTTGTGCCATGGACCCGAATCATAAAGACCTGGAATGCGGAAGAATTATATTCCGCATGCTGCAAGGGAGCTCTGAGGAGTAATTTTGCTTAGCAAGCCGGCGCGGCGCAACGAAGAGACCGTCGACCGTCGACATTCGCCGGCTCAACTGGCCATCCCGAATGGCGCGGACCCGGTTGTTTCCGCGCGCAGACGTCAATATGGATGACAGGTTGAGGCCCTACGTCACAGTACTAGTGGTCCCATGGGCACATCTACTATGCACGTTAGGCCTCATTGTCGCAACACAGAGTGCAGAAACCTGACCTGCCAGACGGCCATTGTGGTCTGTCCACAACGCTGATCGTGCTGTTATTTTCGCCTTTGCCTCTGCGCGATATCATGGCTCAACTTCTGCTACTGCAGGTGCTGAGGTCAAATGGCTCTGGGTAATATTACACAACCCGGGCACTCACTGGTAGGAAGTCGATCGTCGTTCACATCCGCGTATGGTCAGAAGCTTGAACGCGGACAAGCGCTGAGCGCTGGGGTGCCACCGCCCGAAGTAGTAATGGCTTTCCTATCCTGCACTCTGCCCCCTTCGTGGTGCGCAGGCCACAAACAAAGATTGACACCGCCGGCGGATATGACCATAGCGGTGGCCACGACGTCATCTGGCTGCATCTCAAGTACCCGTACGCACGCCTGCCCTACCTCGGACGTCCGCGGCATTTGGGATTGTGCCAGCGTTCGTGACAGTGCCTTTTCCCGAAGATGCTGAGATCTGAGATCTGAGATAGCGACCCAGGGGACCTCCTTGGTCTCCACTAAAGGAGTACACGTGGCGGTGTGAACGTTGCACATCGCTGCCCGAGGAGGCACTCCATCACGGCAAGAGCAGTCCACGCTATCCATAGGGCTATTGCAGAAGCACGCATTCTACATGTCTTACTCCACCGCACTCAGTGCCTCTGGACCGGCGCGTCTCTCACTAAAACGGTGCCACCGTCGCACACTTGAGGAAACCGCGAGGTATTACTGTGCGATATCTATGAGTCTGACGTAGAATGGATGTCCATGATGCAAGCGAGAGGCGATGCAGCAGCGTTCAATCAAACCGGGAGGCGAGTAGAACCACAGCAAGGCAGAATTGGTATCAAAAACAACTTGTCGAATGTCGAATGCAGAAGACAAAAGCAAGGCGCCACTAGGAATGTCGAAAGAAACAGAAACTCACGGCCCCTCGCCTATGTGTGGAAAGAGGCATGCGTTTTACGCCTGTATCTACGCGATGTCGCTGTCCATCTGCTTGAGCGGGATGTCGACCTCCTTGCCTGTCGCCCAGGTGCGCGCGGGCCCGAGGAGGAAGCCCGGATGGAAGAAGTTGACGGTGAACATGGCCAGCGTGATCATGCCGCCGTCGAGCCAGTCTAGAGCCGGCGGTCAGTAGGCCTCCATGTTTCGAGCGCATGGCGGCGGAGCACACACCAAAGTACCGCTGCGTGTGGATGATGTACCCTGTCCAGCCATTCGCGAGTTCCTGAAAGGCTCCGCGTCAGCACGCGGCCCAGGCTGCACAGGAAAGGAAGGCAACATACGATCGTACGGTAGACAGACCTGCACCGCGCCCCGCGAGAGTTGTCAGTGCCGCTCTGCGGGCAATGCTGAGCAAAGGGACGCACCGGATGTAGATGCAGATACTGCTGAACGTCAGCCCGGCGAGCATGAGCTTGTGCTTCCTGTCGAAGCTGAACGCGGCGAGCGGCCTGTCGCCCGAGGCGCGCACCGGGCGGTCGTACAAGTAGCGCAGGATAAACTCCGCCGCGAGCGCCATGTAGACCGTGATGCCAACTGCGCGCCGTAGACCAGTGGATGTCCATTAAGGTTTGGCAGGCGTTGCAACGCGGCCGTGGTGATGCCGGGCGGTATCATCGTACGTCAGATCAGGTGTCAAAAAAGGAGATCCGTCATTCTCGGAAAGCTGCATCAGGAAACGAAGCGCACGTACACATTTGAATCACGATGCCAATCAGCATGATGTGGCCGCCCTGGGTGTCCGCGTGAGTCTCTCGCTTCCGCCTCCGCGCTGGGCATGAGAAGAGCATTATCGCTTGCTCACCTTGTTCGGGTTCTTGTTCTGGTCTACGGCAGTAGCCGCGGTCGCACCGCCGACAGCCTGGATGATGAGCGCGATGGCGTCCTGTGTACGTATGCGGCATGAGCGTGGCCTACATCTGGTGGACAGTCCCGCGGGGCCACCGCAAAATACTCACAAAGCTGCAAAAGATGATGGTATCTGCGCGCAAGACAGCGCGTCAGCATCATATCTGGCTGTGCGCGCGACGAGCTTACACCACTTTGCACTGATGCGGCTGTAGCACTGGCCGAGGCGGCGGATCATCTGGCCGAGGATGACAAAGTTGGCCGCGACGAGGAACGTCGGCGCGATAATCGTCGTGACTATTCTGCAGGCGCATGAAGGGGCCGGCGATCGGTGTGCTGTGAGGGACAGCGGGAGGGAGACACGCACTGCATGAGGTAGGGGCTTTTCGCCAGGATGTTCTTGCTAGACCAGAGGCGGCCGCTCCAGCCGACGATCTCGAGGATGCCGGCCGTGCAGATGGTGGGGAACAGCCAGAAGAGCCGGGTGTATGTCGCTTGCCCGGCGTGCACGACTGTGTGCGCAGTGTCAGATACAGCATTCACGCGTGGGGGAGAAAGCACTGGGAGGGAGATACGGACTAGCGGAGAGACTGAAGAGCACGATGAAGAGAATGCATATCCATTCCGTCGGCACGTAGCCGTACGGGTCGCGGTGGAAGTCGGTGTTGCTGGCGCGCGCTGTGTGGGGTTAGGCATGGATGCGGTGGCGGAAGGGGCTGAGGGTGTACCTTGGAGTTCCATGACTAGCACGGACGTCGTTGGCCAGGGGGCGGAGTAGCGGGGCGGGGGAGGGGGATGGAGGATGGAGAGAGGGACGAAGAAAAGGCAGGTGGGCAGGACAAGGACGGGAACGCTTTATAACAAGACGTTGGGCGTGTGATTCTGCCTGGCATCACCGAGATGGGGTGAACAGGTAGCGAGCCGCTTGGGCCATGCCATAAACAGACGGTCGACGGCAGACAAGGAATCTGATACATGACGTTACAGCTGGTCAATAAGCCGAACTGCCATTGCGCCATCCGTGGGCGGCGAGGTCTCCCGTCCCCACTGTGGCCATGTATAAGACGGACCCTGCGCAGCGCTGACCGCGCGTTTAAGACTTGTCATTCTTCCGAGATTGTGTCCAAGAGGCTACACGCGGAATGGGTGGGGTTTGGGGCAAGGGCTGGGAGAGATCCATTAAGCAAGCTCAAGGTGCGTCAGGCGCAACCGAGGCGCTGCTAGTGCTGCCGTAACAGGGGATCATTAAGCGCTCCGTGATACCGGACCACCACTTTGAGCAGAGACGAACATCAGTCAGATCGAGAGATGCATGTCCCGTACGGCATCGGTCCGTGTCTCTTCTCGGTCATATCGTATGACGGCGGTCCCTTCGCCCTCTGCGATGTAGACCCTTGTGTCCCGCGACGGGCATGAGCAGACCTCACGTTACCAGACCGGCGAAGAGGAAAATAATTGCGCATGTCAGTGGATGCACGCCTCAATCAAACGCAAGGTTGCCTCGACACGGAGGTTGGCCCCGGAGAGCGCTCGGCATCTCGGCGGTACGGAGACTGACCCGATGCATCGATCATTCCCCATTAAGTATTCCGAGTTTCACGGAGTCTATTTATCTTATCAGACAACGGCCATCAGACGCACGTGACGTACAGATCTCTCATTTTGCGCATTTGTCGCGGCTCAGCGGTTCACGTCCAGCCACCGTCTGTGGGCTCTCTTGTGTTCGTCCTCTCTGCCGTCTCGCTTGTACATCATGGCCGCTGGAATGAAAAGGAAGAGAGGACATGCTACGCAAACCCTCCCGGCAAAAGTGAGCAAGACCTTCGTTGCGCTCGTTCCTTGGCACACATTGAGCGTATTTGCAGCGTCGTCCATCGAGTCCGGAGAAGGACGCAGACTCTGTACTGAGCGATGCGGACATGCTTGCAGCGGGAGATACCCACGCCCCGCACTCAAACGACCTGTTGGACGAGAGCGAAGAAGACGAAGAAGCAGGCACGAACGAAGAGCAATGGGCTGGACTGGGCGGCGAGGCCGCTACCGCGGGATCTGCAGGAGAACATCCTGGAACACATAAGAACCAGCCCCCGAAGGGCCAGGAACTGAGGAACATCAAGGACGCTTCGGAGCTGTATCGTTCGACTTCCTTTAAGCTGCAGGTAAGCCATGATTGGTCCACTATGCCCAGGGACCGAGGCAGTCAGCCGTAGAATTCCTGTTTTCATCGTAGCATGACGGTCCCTGATCGAGTTGTCGCGTGGGGTTCTTGTCTGCACTGCATAGCGGTAAAAGGCCTTTTTGCCCCAGTATGATGTGCATCGGCCATCAAACGTACCCTTGTTATTAATCTTGAAGCAGTGCGGATGGCTGGTGTGGACCGTTTGAGCCTTAGGACATGCGGCTAGCCTCGTTTCTATCCATGGGTTATCACCGCACCTAACACGGCTCATGTCCGATTGCGAATCGTATGGTAGTGTGTGCAGTGGGGTTTCTAGTCGTACACGCGGCGCTTCCAAGGAACGCTGTCCGCTATCGCGCCGTTGGAAAGCGGTTGTTCTTCCGGGGAGCTATCTCCAAAGGAGCCGGGAATATGTGCGCCACACGGCTTTTCCCGTTCTGTACGACAAGAGCCCGCGTCCGGCAATCCCACCGATTAGCCCGTCTACTCAGGTCCCATGCCAGTTGGCCAGGTCCGAACCCGCGTTTGTCATAGAAGCTCACCTCCTGTGACAGATTGATGCCCTGCTGCCCAACGTTCGGCCAAAGTACTCGCGCGCCGCGCCGCTCGACCGCTTCCTGCTGCAGCTCCACGCATTCCTCAACGCGCTCCCGTCCTCCGCGGCGCAGCACCCTCTCGAAGCGGCGCGTGATCTCCAGAAGAAAGGCATCTCCGTCCCGTTCGCGCTTCCTGCCCCCACCGCAGAGACAAATTGGAAGGTCGCGTTCGAGAGGCCTGCGGAGATTGTCCTGGTCGGTAGCTGGGCGCTGAGATCCGCCGTGAAAGAGAGGGATGGACACAGGTACCAGGCTGATGTTGCCGTGGCGATGCCTGACGTATGCCTCACCGTGCTCTGTCGTCGGCATCCACTTATCATTTCGACAGGCTTTGTTCCAAGAGAAAGACTACCTGCACAGCCGATTCTTCCACAAAAGAGCATACTATCTGTCTGTCATCGCTGCAGCAATATCGGACAAGAGCGGCATGAACGTCGAGGTCTTTTTTGAGTCACCGACTGGCGACCCTCGACTGACCACGCTCATTCTGCGTCCGCGAAACGGTAAGCGCAGCATGTCTGCATTTCTTGGCGCCACCACTCAAATTCGCCAAGGTGACTCAGAAACTGATTTCTCGGGCCTGAACGCGGAGATCCGCATCATCCCTGTGCTGTCCCCGTCGTCGCCCATTCCTCTCCAACGCCTCTCCCCCGCGCGCTCGAACATCCGCACGTCCGGCGACGCCAGCGACACCCCCACGCCGCTATACAACTCCGCCATCGCCCTCTGCACGGCCTACAAGCGGCATTTCCTCGGCACGCACAACCTGAAGGAGTCTGTGCCCGCCTTCGCGGACGCGCTCGCACTGCTGCGCGTCTGGGCCAACCAGCGCGGGTACGGCGCGGGCGACCGGCTCTGCGTCCGCGGCTTCGAGCGCCGCGGCATGTTCTGGGTGTCCGTGCTTGAGCTGCTCGTGCACGGCGAGGAGTCCGCGGCGGGCGGGTTCGGCAAGGCAGTGAAGCGCAAGCCTCTCGGCAAGGGCCTGAGCTCGTACCAGCTCTTCAAAGCTGCGCTTGATTTCCTGGGTGCGTGGCCTCTGCTTGTGAATTTGACGAGGCATAGGCTGACCGCCGTACAGCGCGACATGATTTCTCGAAGGACAGAGTGTTCGTCAAGTCGGCGGATGGACACCGAGTATGCGCTACCTGTCTTGTCCACTCATACAAAAACTGACTGTCTGGAGAGGTAGTTTCCGCCCGAGACGTATGCGTCGCATGAAGCTGTGTTCGTCGACTCTAGCTCAACTGTCAACATGCTTGCTGGTGTGCCTCTGAGCTCGCTCGAGATGGTATAGATATTATATTTACGTGTAACGTGTTGGTCGCAACTAAACACTACGACAGCTCCGCTATGATGCGCAGAAGACACTTCAAATGCTTGACAATCACGCAGCTTCCGATGATCCATTTTCGTCTGTGTTTCTCAAGGAGCAGCGCGATATCGCATCTCGCTTTGACGTCGTTCTGCGGTGCGCTACCTGCATGCGGATTCAGATCTATGACTGACTTCGGCACCAGGGTTGATCTGTCCTCCGCAAAGCTGCACAAGCCGTCTCAACATGCTATTTTGGAGCATGGATCTGCATATAATGCACTCATCGCCACGATGTTGTCAGCTCTCCGAACGGGCTTTGGAAACCGTACGAAAGCCGTCGCGGTGCTGCACCCGTCCCCGCAGGCGCGGCCATTATCCCAGGCCAATCCCTCCAACCCGTCAATTGTCTATGTTGGCCTCATTCTCGATACGGAGCATGCTTTCCGGCTCGTCGACCATGGCCCTGCCGCGGCCGAGCAGGAAAGCGAGGCTGCACGACAGTTTAAGGACTTCTGGGGCGACAAGGCGGAACTTCGTCGCTTCAAGGACGGCAGCATCGTGGAGAGTGTTGTATGGGCTGTCGGCAATCAGGATGAACGCGCACAGATCCCGACATTCATCGTGCGGCATGTCCTCAAGCGCCACTGCGGTATCGCCGACGACGCAATCCATGCATGGCAGGGCCAGTTCGACTCCGTGCTTCGGTTACCGGAGTCTGTCTCTGCCATCTACCAGACGGCCGGTGTACCCGCTGGGTTCAAGGCCGCTATGACGGCTTTTGATAACCTAGTCAGGGCGATGAAGGCGCTGGACGATAAGCTTCCCCTCGCGATCCTGAACGTCAGCCCTGTCGCGGAAGCACTGCGATACACAAGCGTGCACAGCCCCGTCTCTGTGCCCGCATCGTTGGCATCTGCGCTTCCACCGAGCGCCCGCTACCTCGCGCCGATGCACATCGTCGTCGAATTCGAGAAGTCCGCACGCTGGCCGGACGACCTGCGCGCGATCCAGAAGATCAAGCTGGCGTTCTTCGAGACGCTCGCGACGGCGCTCATGGCCACGCAGAAGGGCCTGCGGGCAGCCGTCTCGGTCCACGACGGCGGAGCGCCCTCAGAAATCCGGGACCAGGCGTCCCTCGAGATCGTCACCGCAGAAGGGTGGGCCTTCCACGCACGCATATGGCACGACCGCGAGGCGACATTGCTCGAGCGCGCGATCAACGACAAGCCGCATATATCCAAGCGCCTCCAGCGCCAGAGCGGGGGCGATCCGCGCGAGCGGCAGGCCGCGTTGGACGCACAGGAGGTGTACCGCCGCCGTTTCATCCACGCACCGCGGCATCACCGTGCAGTGGCCGCGCTGAACCACCGCTTCCCCGCGTTCTCTGGCACGGTGCGACTGGTGAAGCGGTGGTTTGCGTCGCATTGGCTCCTGCGTGGGCACGTCAGCGAGGAGGCCGTAGAGCTGCTCTGTGCGGGCATCTTTCTGCGACATAGTCCTGTCGCAAGCGAAGATGGCGTCGCCGATCGCAAGGCTGGTGTTCCGGGTTCCAAAGAGCGCGGGTTCGCACTGGCAATCGAGCTGCTGAAAGACTGGGACTGGAGCACAACAATGTTCGTCCCCCTCTATGGCAGTGATGATGCGGCAGGATCATCGGGGGCTGCGGCCGGCGTCATCGCCGGTGCCAAGGCGGGCGTTTGGACGCTCCCCACAGAGCGCGATCCAGATGGACACATGTGGACGGCCAAAAGCCCAGATGCCATCGTTGCGCGGAGGGTGCGCGCGCTCGCAAAGGCGACATGGGAGTGCCTAGGAGGCATCGAGTCCCGGAAGCTCGACGTCGCGGTATGTGCGGCCGTCCCCGCATGTCTCCCCATCCCCCGCATCCGCTGACGGCTGGGCACACAGGCATTGTTTGCGCACCCCACGGAGCACTACGACTTCATCGTGGAGCTCGACCCGGCGGTGCTGCCGCGCTATCACCAGAACATCCAGGCCGACGCGAGCGTGTGGGCGCGGAAGGGTAAGTACGCCAACGCGCGTGCCGACGACGAGACCGCACGGCTGCTGCCCGGCTTCGACCCCGCGCGGCTGCTGTACGACGACCTGAAGGCGCGTCTCCGTGATTGCGCGCGCGATCCCGCTCTGACTAATGAATGCAACTGATATCCAGCGCGTATACAAGGACACGTTCGTGCTGTTCCACGACCCGTTGGGCGGTGATCGATACGGTGCCGTGTGGGACCCTGCGCTCAAGTCACCGAGGCCATTCCGCGTGCTGGGCGGATTCTCGAGCATTCCCGCGCATCGGGTAGGTCCAACTCAGCTTGTGGGGCAGTGCTGTGGCTCACGCGGCGTCTCGCAGGAACCGGGCAAGCCGAAAGAAAAGTCGAAAGACAAGGACAGGTCGGCGGTCGTGCTGAACGAGCGTGCGGTGCTGAGCGAGCTCGAGCGGATGGGCACAGGCTTGGCCAAAAGGATTGTTCTCCAGTCATAGCAGATGACTGGATAGATCTCCACCTGTAGCTACCACTGCTGACCCTTTCACGCATTTTCTCCTTCTAAAGGATGACCTTCATGAGACGGTCTCTATTTTAAGAATACTTGTGATGTTTCTGTGCTTCCGCTGTGAGATTGTCCGAGGTTCAAGTCACCTTGTGACACGGAGGCGAAGCTACCAATTATCGACATGCTGCCGCAAAACAGCCACAGTCAGACTACGGAGTGGGGATGAGGCGAATTGAGGAGAGACAATACTCTCGCGAATCCCTGTTTGTTTTGTAGGTCCTGGAGACACCGGCGACGACGCACGACGCGCCCGACCACCACTGCCCGTGCTAGTCTCGCAAACCCTCCACACGCCCGTCGCGCACGGCAGCCCGACCTCTGCCCTACCCCTGCCTCGCGTGCGTGTGCGTGTGCGGCTGCGAGCGCGCGGCACCGGGCGACTCGCGCCCGGGCCCGTCCGCGAGCCCGAGCTTGCACAGCGCGCCGCGGAGCGCGTCGAACACGGCCTGGTGCGGCGCCGGCTCGATCGAGTCGATCGTGTGCTGGTGGATGAGGCCCGACACGGGCGAGAACGCGTACGTCGAGTGCCTGTGTGCAGCGCCAGCGTGGGGCCAAGACATTGGTCAGCGCGCGGTCAAGACATGGAAAGCAGACAAGACAGAGCAGGGAGAAGGGGGGGGAGAGTGGAAGCGCACGTACACCTCCCAGCCGCCCCGCGCGCCGCTGACGCGCGCGACGCCCGAGACGGCGAGCCCGACGAAGAGGCTCTTGTCGCGCGTGGTGCGGCGCGGGCGCCGGTTGTCCGCGTCGCTCCAGGTCGGGCCTGGGCCTGGGCCTGGCGCGCCAGTCAGTCAGCGCGGGCGGCGGGCGCGGGGAATCTAGCGGGGGGCGACGCACCTGGCGCGGGCGTGCCGGTGCGCGGGCCGTGCACGCGCACGCGGCGGAGCTCGACGTGGAGGTCGGTGTAGAGCGCGTTGAGCGTGTGGCGCACGAACGCGGAGGACGCCATGTACAGCGGGAGGCCTGTGGGCGGGCGGGCGGGGGAGGAGTCAGCGCTGCGTGGTGGGTGCGGAAATGTAAAACGGAAACGAGGAACAGGAACCGACAAACGGGAGACGACAAATGACAAACTATGAACGATAAACGACAGATTATGAACGATACACTACAAACGACAAACTACAAACGACAAACTACAAACAAGGAACGAGAAAGCGCGGGCGCACGGACGGACGAGTACGCACCCTCGACGTGCAGCGTGCGCGGGAAGGGCGGCGGGAGCGCAGTGGGCGGAGTGTACGCGAGGCGCACGCGCGGGCTATATATGCCCTGCGCCTCGCCGCCGCCGCCGCCGGTACGGGCGCTGTTGTCGTCCTCCGCGAGCGAGGCGACGAGCCCCGTGTGGAAGAAGCCGGGGAGGGTCTGCTGGAGGATGTAGATCGCGCGGCCTGCTCGGATCGGACGGCGGGCGGCGGATGGCGGATGGTGTGCGCGGCGGGGGCGGGAGGCGAGGGGCGAGGGGCGTTCACGAGAGGAGGCGGGAGGACGTTCACGTTCACGCGAGGCGGCGGCCTGCGGGTAGCATCAGAGCCTCTACGGCGCGCGCGGCCGCGGGGGCGCGGACGCACCTGTGCGGATCTCCCACTCCTGGTCGGAGATGTCGCCGCTGCCGCTGCCGTTCCCGTTCCCGTTCCCGTTCCCGTTCCCGTTCCCGTTCTCGCTAGACTTGAGCTCGTCAGGCTCGTTCCCGCTAGACCGAGACTCGTTCCCGCTGGGCGCGTTCGCCGCGTCCCTGCGCGCGGGCCCGAGGCGCGGAGGCGTCGGACACGCGAACGCGGCGGGCGCATACAGGTGTGGGTTCGGCGGCGACGGCGGCGGCAGCGGCTGTGGGACGTCTGCACCGTGCGCGAGCGCGAGCGCGCGGGTGCAGCGGCGCACGGCAGCAGCAGGGCGGACGGCGTGCATCATGGTCATGGTCGTGATCGTGGTGTGGACTGTGCGGGCGCGGGCGACGAGCAGCTCGTCGGCGTCGGGGGGCGCTGTGCTGATACTTATACTAGCGGCGGGACGCGTAGGCGAAGGCACTAGAGGCGCCTTGCCTCGCGTCCGTGACGTATGCGGCAGTCACACGGGCCGATCACAGCGCGAGGGTTCCCACACGCACACGGTTTAAGATTTAAACGCGGCCGTCAAGGGCGCGGTGCATATATATAATCAGTCGAGGCCCACAGGGCGACACAATTCATCGACGCCCCGCCGGTGCGGCCGGGGGATCGGGTGAGAGGTATAGAGCGTAAGCGTAAAGGGGCGGAACACGAATGCGCGGGCGTGCGGGCTACTGCTGGAGAGCGTGCGACCTATGCGAGAAACAAGACCGACCGGAGATTACGAGGAGAGGTAAAGCAGACGGTAAGAGCGTGCGTGAGAGGTGCTATGCGGTGCCGCACTTGGGCATGCGAGAGCGAGGGCGGGACGCGCTTAGAGCTCGTCGCACCACGGCAGGTCGCCATCATCACCGTCGTCACCGTCGTCCCCGCTGTCGTCGCCGGTGCTGCTCGCACTCGCGGACGCAGACGGCACCGCGGTGCTGACGACCGTGATCGAGGGTGTCGCAGTTGCCGTCGCGTTGGCGAGCGTCGCGGTCGTGGGGATCGCGGTCGCGATCGAGGCGGTGATGGACCCCGATATGGGGACCTCGGCGTCGTTCGCTACGCAGAGAACCTGTGCGAGGTCAGATCAGCTGGGATACAACATGGAACAGTGCGGCGGTGCAAAGCGAGTAAGCCTAGAACCGGATCCGGCCTACATGCCTATTACGGTACTCCTCTGTTGTGTCCACCGTCCCGGGGTGTGTGTTGGCCCCGGGAGACAGCCCAGTCAATAGTTTTCCCTCAAGACGTTCACACAGCTGCACGGCGCAAAGACAGGGCCCGCGCACGGACACCCGAGCTCCCGTGCCCCATCCGTTCAGCGTTTGCAGACGTAAACGAGGCACCTATAGCACTAGCGCCCATGCAGTTTTTTAAAAAATCCCGCTGTGCTCGGTACTAGAAGCCGCGCGCTGCGCACCGCCAGCAAGGAAAGCGCAACTCACCTCGCCGACATAGAGATTCTCGCACGACGCATCGATCTGCGGGTTGTTCTCATAGAGCACGGTGGTGTTGAGGCTGTGCGCCTGCGCGACGCTGTCGCAGTCGTCGCCGAGCGCGACGACGTACGTCGTGGTGCAATCGGAGCCGGCGTACCCGAGGCAGAGGGTCTCGCCGGGCGTGAGGTTGCTGCAGTCGGCGTTGATCGCGGCGTTGACGGCGGCGAGCTGGTAGCTGCGGGGGGGAGAGGGTTAGCGGTTAGCGGTCAGCGGGGGCGCGGGCGGACGCACGTGGAGACGTTGTGCGCGGCAGAGATGCTGTTGCAGATGTCGCCCTCCTGCACGGTGTAGGAGCGCGCGCAGGTCTGCGCGTACGTGGCTGCGGGGGAGAAAAGAAAAACACGGCGTCAGGGACGGCGCAGGGCCGGAAGGGCGGGGGGGACGCACCGTGGGCCAGGAAGGGGAGGGCGAGGAGGGCTGCGGCGGCGTTGCGGGCAAACATGACGGGCAGGGCGTGGCAGAAGGAGCGTGGGCGCAAGGAGAGGTGGGCAACGGCGCGCGGGTGGTCGTAGGAGGAGGAGAACATCAGCAGCCGCTCTCCCAGCAACCGCCGCTGCCCTCGGCAATCCCCGCCTTGGCGCCCCTGCGAATACGGTCCGCACATCATCCAACGCGCTGCAGGAAATACAACTCGCATCCGAACATCGGGATCGCTGAATTTATATGCCACAACAGGCGATCCGAATATCGAGAGAAAATTGTACATGAACGCTGCAGGGCCCGCATTGGCTACTTGCACCGCGAGGACAGAATTTGTCGACTCCCATACGAGACTGCCCTAATCACCCTAACCCCAACACATCCACCAGCCCGACTTTGCCATGCCGAGTCACCGTCTTCATCAACCGCTGCCCCTTTCGAAAGGACAATCGTGCAAGTATGGCCAGGCTATAGCCGGTGCACTTCAGGAATCCGCCGACCAAGCAGCCCTTGTGCCGAGCATGCCAGCGGTTGCTGGAATAACGAGGCGATAGCAGTGCCTAGCCAACGGCACGAGCAGGCAATGAATGCGACAGACCGCCGTCCGACGAGGTGTGATGTTCCGCCTCATTGTGGCAGCGTTCCGCTGACCCAGCCCCTTCTGGTGCGGGCAGCTTGCTGCGTTCATAACCGCCTTGTGACAGCGATCTGCTGCATCCATCATCTGCTGGTGCTGGCGCCAGCATGAGCATGACAAGGGCCAGGACGGTGGAACACGCTGCTCGGTCGGTGAAGGATTTGCGGGGCCTGCGAGAGGATGCGCAGAATCGGCATGTCTGTGCTAGTGGGGCGGCACGGAGGGCTAGAAGCGGAACTCTGCATCAGCCTTATTTCATGTCTCTGGCTCATCCCTGTGTATTGTGTATTGCGTTGTCGCACTGCCGCCGTGGTGGCATACTACCATCGTCCTGCAAAGTTGCTGGGGAGCTCTGCTTACATCTCCTGTCCGCGGAGGCCGAGCACCAGCTGAGCGTTGAACGTTGAGCATTGAACGTTGCACGTCGAACACGGTTGCATGTCCGATGTCTGTTCGCCCGAGCGCGCCGCGACAGATGCGTACGCCGTACCGCGCGCCGCACCTCCCTCAAGTCTGGCTGGTGCGGCTGAGGAGCGTGGTGAGCCGACTTGAACTTGAGCTTGAGCGTCCGCGCGCGCAGGGACGCGAAGACGAACATCGCGTGCATTCAGGGCGGGTGCGGTGCTCACTGCATACTGAGGCACCTAACCATCCCTGCGCGCTGGGAGTCTGGGGCGCGCTGGGGACGTGGGCGCGCAGACGGATCGGCGCGGCGCGTCTACACCTACACCTGGCGAACAAGATGACACGCCGGCAGCTGCGAGGCACATTCGGTCACCGGTCAGCGTCGGCATCTTGGGGTCGACGAGGGCCGGTCACGGGTGCGAATGAGGGCGCGAACGGCGGTGGGCGCCGCGTGGGGCGGAGCAGAAGAAGCGCGCGCTGCATCCCTCGGCAATCCCCGCGCTGGCGTCCCTCCTTCTGCTCCTGCTCCTGCTCACCATGCTCGTCCCCGCCGCCGCCCTCCGCCGCCGCCTCGCGACGTCCTCTGTGCGCGCACATGACAACCCCCTGGTGAGCCCCGTGTGCACACCCTCCCACGCGCCGCTCGCCGCTCACCGCATCCCCCAGGGCCTCCCGCGTCGCGACCACAGCCCCGCGCCGCAGATGCCCCGCAGGGGCGGCCCCCCGCAGAAGCGCGCCATCCCGCACGTCGCCAGGGTCCTCGCCGTCGCCAGCGGCAAGGGCGGCGTCGGCAAGAGCACCGTCGCAGGTCCGTCTTCCCCGCGTCCCGCCTCCTCCTGCCCGCGCACGAGTCTGCAGCAGCGGCCGTACATGCTGGCTGGTCTGGGGTCGCGCTTCGTTTGCGTCCGGGGCTGTACACGTGTGTGCTGCGCCCGGTCCCGCCGCTCTCCTCTCTTGCTCTGTGTCACGTCTGTCTCGCCACGCGCGCGCGCTGTCAACGCTGCCTTCCCCTGACCTGTATCCTGCGTGGAGCGCCGCGGCACCATCTTTGCCCATCCGATACATATTCGTGTCTTTGCGGCTGCAAGCCATGCTGCATGTCCGATCTGGTGTCGCATCCCGCGTGCCCGTGGCTGTCGGCCCTGCAGCACCCGTTCGCAGTCCGAATACTTAGCGAACACGGCCCGAAGTGTATTTACGGCTCGGAGCTCCGGATATTGCGAGAAGGGGCGCGCACAGTCCACGTCCGGGGCCTTCAACCAACGATGCCTAGACCCCTGAAGAGATTCACTACGCTTCGCCGTATATCTAGGCACTGTTCGTGGCTGATTGCCCCCCGTTCACTTGCGCAGCTGAGCACATAGAAAGTCCGTACCGCGCGCTATGCGGCCTTGTCGCCGGTGCAGGCGCTTCCATAATGGCTGTAGATTGGCTCTCGTGCCAACGTACTTGGTCCAACAGCCATGTCCCGGCCCGCCGCCCGGGCATACTGCCCGCCACTGTATGAGCTTGCACCGTCGTCATGCACGTCTAACGCCGACGGGTGTGCAGGTGGCGCAAGCTTCCCCAGGGGTACGCGCGCAACGTAATGCCGCTGAATCGATCGTGCGAGCGACTGTATGTTGAGTCGGCGGCGTCACTGTGAGAGAGAGGGATGTCGGGGTGAGACGTGTGGGCGAGCTTTTCATGGCGCCGAAGACCGGCGGCAGCCATAGTTTCTGGTGTGGCACATCGCGAGGCAAGCGTGGTGGCCGGCGAACGCTGGGCGCTGTATCCCCGCGCGGGTAAGCAGGGCTCTGCCGAGCACACCGGCGTACACCGAGGGCGCGCGCACGCTTGCTCGCACGCCATGACCGCGCTCCCCCTCCCAGTGCAGCCTCTCGGACGGCTTCATGCATGCCCTCGCGGCGCAGCGTCCCGGCCGTGGCACCCTTGCGCACTCGCAGAGCTGACGCGCGGCACACCAGTGAACCTCGCCTTCGCGCTCGCCATGCACCGCGACCCCGCGCGCCCGGACGCCCGCCCGCGCGTCGGCATCCTCGACCTCGACGTCTTCGGCCCGTCCGTCCCCACGCTCATGGGCCTCGCCGCCGCCGATGAGCCGCGCCTCACCCCAGGTCCGTCCCCGTCCCCCTCCCCGCACGCGTCCCCGTTCACACACTCATTCGCACCCACACCTGCCCGCCCGCCCGCGCTGCCGCAGCCGGCGCGCTCGTCCCCCTCGTGAACCACGGCCTGCCGTGCATGTCCATGGGCTTCCTCCTCCCGCGCGCGCCCGCGTCCGGCAGCAGCGCCGACACGCCCGTCGTCTGGCGCGGGCTGATGGTCCAGAAGGCCGTGCAGCAGCTCCTGTTTGACGTCGACTGGCGCAGCGGCAGCGGCGACGGAGCAGGCAGCGGCCCCGGCCTCGACGTCCTCGTGCTGGACATGCCGCCCGGCACGGGCGACGTGCCGCTCACGCTCGGCCAGCTCGTCAACGTCGACGGTGCGCGCCCCGCTTCTGCGCGCATACCGGCGCACCACTGGCACTTACACTGACTCGTCCCCCGCCGCGGCTGCAGGCGCCGTCATCGTGTCCACCCCGCAGGACGTCGCGCTCGCCGACGTGCGCAAGGGCGTCGCCATGTTCCAAAAATTGTCCGTGCCCGTGCGTGCCCGTCTCCCTCCTCTCACTGTCCCGCCTCACCGCTGACTGCTGCCTGCAGATCACCGGCCTCCTGCTGAACCAGGCGCACTTCATCTGCCCCACGTGCACGACGCCACACGCGCTGTTCGGCCCGCCCGAGGCGTTCCGCGCGGTCGCTGCGCGCGCGGGCGTGCCCGTGCTCGGCGAGCTCCCGCTCGTCCCCGGCGTGAGCGCGGGCAGCGACCGCGGCGTGCCGTTCGCGCTGCTCGGCGACGTCAACGCGGACGCGGGCGGCGCGCGGGAGTGGCGCGACACGATGCGCGCGGTTGCCGCGCAAGTGTGGCGCACTCTGGCGTGAACGCCGCACAAGTGTGGCGCATTCTGATGCGAGCGCCGTGGACTCTGGGTGCGCGCGCGGGGGGCTGACGGAGACGAGCCTGGCCCCTGCGGCCCCTGTGGGATCGCTGCAGCGCGAGGACACGCGTGTGTGTGGGCTTTCGGGGTCTGTAGGTAGCACATCATCTCGGGGGTTGCGGTGTATATGATGCAGTTGAGTGCGCCAATCGATGGGTCCTCGGCGCACCTTCATGATTATGAAGAGCAATTTGCAAGCACTCGAGGTTGATACACCGGCCTGACCACAGCCTCGAAGACGTGAGCGGGGCCCCCGCCTAGGATCATGGACCGTGAGCTCGCCAGCTTTCATGAAGTACTTGTAGAGCAAGCAGGTTGGGTGGCCGATTCACATCAAGGTAACGTAAGTAAGCGCAGCGCGATTCCAAGTCATCAGCATGGCAGGGGCTGCAAGCCTGATTCAGTGCCGGCCTCCCATGTGGGTAAATGCCCGACATACGCTTCTGCCGCAAGTGTAGGGCTGGCCACACGACATGCGTCGGAAGCCCTGAGACTATAGTGAGCCGCAAATATGCTGCACGTCGGGAATGCAAATGTCACCCGTGTATTTCGTCGTCGAGGTCGACCTGGAGTCCACACATTGCCCGTCGCGGAACCCTTCCGAACGCCAGGCTGCCTACTGTCCAGGTTGAAATCTGGCCTCGCGGTCGTCAGTGACAGCCGCGAGCAGCTATGCGCCGGCCCCCGGACAACAAGGCGGATAGAATAGCATGCATGAACCTCAATTCTAATTGACAAGCATCAAGCAGCAGAGACCAAGCAAGGCAACGGGACGTGTGAAGAGTCCTATCGTAGGGGGCCTTTCAGATCGAACTCAGGCAGCCACGAACCTGCGGCCCCAGCCATATACGGACTCCAATGAGGGATCATGGAACAAATAGTCATGCGGAGCTGGCCTATTGCTTACTAGTACATATTTCGCTGTTAATCTTCCTGGCTACATCATATGCGAAATCTCGTGTCATGGGCACAGCATGTATACAAGACGCAGCAAACGTGACCAAATGATTTGACTATCATGTACATCGATTACAAATCAGCCAAGTTACAACTCGTTTATCCACGACATTCTGAGTAGAGTTTTAGGACCTAGAGGACAATTCAACGTGCATTACTCACCGCCGGCGTATTTGTCCATGTTGAAACTGACCCCAGGCAGGAACTCATCTGTTCATATGCGGATCAGTCACATGGACATGTTGAAGGACTTCTACTGACCATCTGCGTTGGGCACTGGAGGGGTGTGTCAGCGTCCAAAATTACTGTCACGACAGAAAATAGAGACCTACCAGGCATAGGCTTAGGCATGGCCGCAGTCTGGAGGACAGCAAAGCTGATGATAGCAAGATAAGAGCCGAATTTCAAGAACTGCATTGTGGACTTTGGGGTTTGAGATGGGTGGAGTCGCTAGTAGGCATCTGCACGACACCCTAGCATTATATAGGCTCATGTTATCGGCGAGAAGACAGGAGTTTCGGCTTCGGCAGTCCGGTATGTGTTGCTACTCGGGGATATAAAGTCACATTGCCGCAATATGCAATGTTTCCAAGTGGCACTTGCACATAACGGCGGACTCACCCCGTTTCAAGCATCCACTTTTACGTCTCCAAGCGCCCTACAACTGTGGTTGATAAGGCAATGAATGTCAAGCTGTAACGCCTTTTAGTATTTGTGCACACGCCTGTTCTACAACGCCGTCTCAGCGTGCCAGCATTCAATAGCTGCGTGGGGGGGGGGGGGGGGGGCGGGGGGCGGGGGGGATCACGTACAGTTTCTCAGCTGATAGGTTACAACACTGTCCGAGCCTCGGGTGGTGCTAATTCTTCTGAAACGCGAAACTTAGCGCGTATATCACGCGCATGAGTGACGATGAGGCCTACAGTTCTTTCTAACCATCAGTTGTGGGCCGTACACCTTTTGAGCCTTCAAGGAGGGCCTCGCCCCTCTTCGAAACGTAGACAGCAGAACGCATTAACGAGTGTAGTCGCGAAATCGGCGTGTTTCGCTCTACGCAGAGGAATGAAGCCTATCGCATTGTTGACCTACCGACTCGCATATTCGGAGAGACACAGAAGGATTGCTACATGGCTGCTAGCACCAAGTAGAGAGGACCGCGGGCCTAATCGGGACTTGAGCGCATGACAAGCGCTGGTTTTTGCGTCTCAAGAACAAATTGGCGCAACCCGATGTTTAAGAACGGCGCTGCAAGTCATTTCAATAGAGTCTTCTGACGCGATTTTTTGTTGTATCTTGACAGCAGGAACAGATTGGTCATCCAATAGAAGCATCTTTGCGCGGCTGAGCACCTGTCGTGATAAGCGCGGACCCCCAGTCGCTGCTTGAATTGCCTCAGGGAATTACGAATGGGCACCGCAAGGCAGCAACGCAACCTAAATGCGAAAACAGCTGCACTCAACTGCCAGCCATGGCGCGTGCCGCTTATCAGCCTCCGATCAACGCTATTGACGACGGTTAGGATCGGGTTTATGGCAACAACACTCAACGTACTACTAACCTCGTGGACTGCGACTTGAGAATCGGTCACACCACCGACCTGACCGGTATTCGCCTGATTTCCGCTCACGCATTCATGAGGCGCTCGTAAATGCGGAAAATCACGAACTTCCGCGATCCTCGGGACGTGCCTCTGCTGCTCGTGTAGTTTCACGACATGGCGCGGGATGTTCCGCATCTCGAGTCTGTTGGAACATACGGTCAGGTCATTGTCGATCTCTATGGCTGAGGAACATTACAGTGAGACTGCTCATGTTACAACGCACAGTGTACATGTGACCTAAGATTGGTTCTCAGTTATAATGTAGCACATCTTGATCCTCTCGAAGGTGCTTTTCTCCTGTACGATCCATTTAATGTGAAATTAGTATCTCAGGTCTTTGAAAAGGGTGCAAAAGAATGATCATCGACGTGAACGAACACTCCGTGATACGTATAAGGTGATTTTCAAACAAGGAAAATAAGGCGTACCCTACCGGATAGATACAGCGAGCGTTGTAAAGTCGGCTGACTTGAAAGGTTGTCTTACCTTAGAACGCGCCAACCATGCGGTCCGATAGTTCGCGACCCACAACCCGTTCTTTTTCGTAGTTTTCCGGGATGAAGTCTCGTATAGCCTGCAGCCAAGCCTCATCCCGTTTGTAAAACGGGAAGTATACAGCTTTGACAAACTCCCAGTGCTCTGGATACCATCCAGACTCCTCCCAGTCAATGACCGCCACAACTGTGCCTCCGCGCACGAAGATATTGCGTGGTGCGAGGTCGCCATGAGTAAAAGCGATGCGGTGGTCGTTGCGCATGCGAGAGCGGATGTCTGCAAGAATCTCATCACATAAGTATAGCTTCGCGGCGACGATGAGACCGTCATTGAATGCGCTTTCGTTTGGAAATGGACCGACAGGTTGTGAGGATATGCGGCTGTCAATGCAAGTGACACCATTTAGCCCGCACACTGCTGGTCCATGAGGAGACCGGAGAGCACGAAGCTGAAGGACGAAGGAGCGCAGCTGAAGAACGATGTTTGAGCGCTGCTCGGCGTCGAGATGCTGCCATGCCCACTCCAAGTTATCGCCTTCTACCTTCTTCATAAGCAGGTATTTCCGCCCACACCACTCCGCTGCGACAAAGACGCGTGGGACAGGGATAGAGGTGTGGTTGCGGACAAATTCGATTGTATGGCCCTCGTGCGCGATATTTTGGGTGGTGACTTTGAGAACAAGACCAAAGGGCAGGAAGACTATGCGGGCCTCTGATGTCCCAAATATGTAGATGCACCAAGCTCGGATCCAGATATATATGTTAAGGATTGCTGCGAGAAACATGGTAAGCCTGAAAGTGGAGGCGGAGTCCAGAGTTCGTTCCAGTGCTTAAGATTTGATCGGAGTTCCATTGTAAATTGCCGATCGATCGTGATCGAACCGACAGCAGGAGCATTGAACGGTTAATCCAATATTCTTGCTTCACCACTTCCCTATGAACATACACATGCGCTCCTCAAGCTTCAAGTGTAGAAGATGCCTAGAAGCGGCGAGTACATGTGGACAACACACTCTCAAGATAGGATGCTCAATCGTTTTGATGCCCATTGTGCCTACCCAAAATAGAATACAATGCACGGACACAATATCGGTAGAAACCGAGACCTATTGTTCCATTACATGCAGGTGAACCCTCATCGTCCCTCTGCAACCTCTTCTTCATCTTTTTATCAATCAGGTGCCCTCAATGTGATCTCATCCGCCTTCACGTCGTTGATGATGCTTGGCATAGCGGGTGTATCATGTGTGTACCGAGTCGGAGTCTTCCGCCGGTTCGGGCTCACACTGTCTTCAGCGGAGGGGGCATCTACGGCAGGCTCCGTGCGAAATGCCCCTCGCGCTCAGCAATTTTGTGAATATCGACGAACATGTTGTGACTAGCATGTCGGAGCCCCTTTGAACTGTGAACCGCAGACGCGGTCATAATTCCAACACTACAGCATGTTGAGAAACTCATGCAATTAAATCTTGGCTGGTGTCGATGTCCAATGCAGGGCAGAAAGAACCGTAGTCGACAAAACCTACATCCGACACATCGTGGACGAGAGAGCATACTCATTGACGTCTGAGGAGGCGCGCTCATTGTCCCAGTACTCATCATATCCGTGCGTCGCCTTTCGTTCACTCATTATAGGGCATTCAACCCCTTTAAAACAGTCGTCTTTTATTTTCCGTCACGATCGATGCTGAACACTTCTCTCGGCAAGCCCGAGGCTACACGCAAGGCTCATGCAAACGCAAAAGTGCTCATATTCGGCAAGCCCAACTCGTTGCTCGTCAACAGTGCGAGCAGTAGTGGCGACGACAACGTGCCTTCTGCGCTTCTGGTAGAATCACACCGACTCCAACAAACCTGCAAAAGTCAACGGTGAATGGATGTAGTGTGGTTCAAAAGACAAAGTCACACAGCGAGTATGGGGTAATTTGGCGTGAATATCGTAGGGCCAGGATACTAGCCTGGAGGGCCGACGGGATCGTGGTGTGCGCTCGGACCTGCAGGCTTACTTCTTGGACACGCGTGTATGTGGATTCCCGGAGTCTGTAGCTAGCACATGATTCGGAATTCTCCAACGTATATAATGCAGACGAGTACCACGATCGATGGATCCCGAATTCACCTCCTACGTCCACCATCATGGATAACATCTTGAAGGCACTCGGCGTTGACAAAGACTGCAAGATTGCCGTTCTACAATATGAGCGGGATGTTTTTGGAGTAGGGAAGGAGGAGGAGCTCCACTGGGCCATTGTGATACAGACCATCTCCAGGCCCGGCATCAGGTCGAGGTTTCCGTGCTTCCAGGCTTACGATCGTACATTCAACGACGAGCGGGGAAAGTAGTGGGTGTTGTACGACCAGGATGTTTCGCTGTTCACCACGCGTAAGTGCCTTGGCGGCGTCTACATCGGTAGCATCAAACATAGCCAGTTGAAGCTGTTGCGGGAGGTGCATATCCTTACTTCGACTACAACTAGATGGGTATGCTGATATGACTTAGGTTGTCTACACCAATCCACCCACGAACAGGCCCGCGGAGTGGAATTGCCGCGACTGGGTCATGGAAGTAATCCAACTGTTCTCCGAAAAAGGATGGCTTTATGCGAACATTCCTGCCCAATCGACACTGCTTCCCTCGCTCCGGCGCGCGAGCGTCGCCACCACGAGTGCGTACGCTGAAAGCAGGACTGCACTTCCTGTCATTGTCGAGCTTGAGGATGTCAATGGCGAGTCAACTCAAATCTAGACTTCACAATATACATCTAAACCTTGGAATGATACCTAGTTGCGGGCACAGCGTAGAATGCCATCTGCATTTCGACCTTACCCTTACTTTGTTTTCCCTTGTGTGGCCAATACTGTATTACAGATGGTATCTCAGACGTCTGCATTTAAGGAAAACTTGTCGTCTCAGAAAAAAGGCATGTTCCCAAAGACAGCTTGTACACTCCAGGACAAACTCGCGCACAGAATCGTTGCCTGATCTACGAATCACAAGCAGTGAGCATCGCACAATTAACGACTATGAGAAGGTAACGTTACCTTAAAATGCGCCAACCATGCGGTCCGATAGTTCACGATCCACAAGCCAGTCTTTCTCGTAGTCCCCTGGGATGAAATCTCGAATGGCCCGCATCCATGCTTCGTCTCGTGGATGCGCCATTGGGAAGTACATGGCCCTGACGAACTCCCAATGCTCCGGATACCACCCAGATTCCTCCCAATCTATCACAGCCACAATTGTTCCACCACGTACGAGGATATTGCGAGGTGCAAGGTCGGCATGCGTGAACACAATCCGGTGATCGTCGCGCATGCGAGAGCGGACGTCTGCAAGGATCTCCTCGCATGAATATGGCTCTGCGGCGTCGATGAGACGGTCGTTGAATGCGCCTTCGTTGGCGAATGGTCCAATTGGGTGCGAGGATACGCGGCTGTCTAGGGTAGCAGCACCATTCAGACCGCATACGGCCTGTCCGTGGGGAGATTTTAGGGCCCGAAGCTGGAGGACGAATGAGCGTAGCTGTTCGACGATGTTTGCGCGCTGCTCGGTATCGAGATGACGCCATACTGCCTGCAAATTATCGCCGTGTACCCTCTTCATGAGTACAAATCTCCGGTCATACCACGCTGTTGCGGCTATGACACGGGGAACAGGAATAGATGTGTGTTTTCGGATGAAGTTGATGATGTGGCCCTCATGGGCGATGGTAAGTTCGCTTTGGATTTTGAGAACAAGGCCGAAGGGCAAAAACTGTACGCTGCTGGCTAAGGTCCCTTTCCAATAGTAGTACCACTCTAGAGCGTCGACGTAGATGTTTAGGACAGCTGCTAGCAACATGGTTGGGTCAAAAATGGGGATGTGTAGAAAAGGAAGCAGTTAAATTAGATCGGAGTTCTATGTTACGAATCACCGATTGATCACGAGCGAACGGGAGATTCCCCACATGTTTTGATGAACATGCGGACCTGAAGGATTCAAGTTACCACCAGCAACATGCAGTACTGCAAAATAGCTTCGCGCTATAATAACCGGGTGTAGTGGATTGATCGATCGGGCTTATCAAATGTGGACGTTAAACCTTCGAATTGCCAGTTTATTCATATTCTTTACGTGGCTAAGACTTTGATTGCAACATATAATGTACCCCTCCAATGCGCCGTTCGGCTACGCAGAACTCGTGTTCAGACGTCTATGTCCACAACAAGAGTCGGACTGCTTAGATTGGCGGTAGTCTGCCGACTGCCTGGTAGGTACAGTGCGGTGTTATGTAATCATGGATACGGAAGATGACACGTAGCAATGAGGATCTAGGCCTTTACCCTGGTTTATCTCCAGCACTAGCATTGGCAACCGTTGATCACTGAACTGATTACCTGCACGGGCATTCTCGGAAAGTACGCCGGCACGACTTGAAAACAATGTACATATGTTCTATTGTTGGTCTATAGCTTGCGAGGGTCTCCACGATGCACGACGCTACAACTTGCCGTCGACACCCATCACCATAGCCAGCATTTTAGCTTTTCCTATGGACATACAGTGTAAGATCGCTGTGGTCCAGTATGAACGAGCTGACTACAGAGTAGGGACGGAGGAGCACCTCCACTGGGCCATAGTGGTGCAAACGGAGAGGCTCGATCAGGATCTTCCATGTTTCCAGGTATTCGACCGCCACTACAGTGACAGCCGGGGAGTGCAATGGCACTTGTTCGATCGAGACATCTCGCTGCTCAAAATGCGGAAGTGTTTGGGCGGCATCTCAATTGGCAGTGTCAAGTACAGCCGGATTAAGGCGCTCCGGGAGGTGCACACAAGCCTTGAATCAGAGAATGGACTGATGTGCTGACGACATTCACGCGAAGGTCATCTCTGGCAAAGGCCCTGTGCCGAAGTTCCCTGAGTGGAATTATAGATACTGGATGATTGAAGTCATCCAGCTGTTCGCTGAGCAGGGGTGGATCAGTACGAGCATTCTGGACCAAGCGACACTCCTTCCGTCGATGAGGATCGCCAGCGTCACTACAAAGGCCGCTTACACCGGTTCTCCGCGTCCGATCCGCGTCCGATACCAGTCATCATCGACCTCACAGTCTGAGTCTCCGGTAGGTCAGTCTGCATTCGTTGCAACGTTCAGACTGCGAGATTGATGATGACGTACCACAGCGAGCAGAATGCCTTACAGAAGGATCCAAGTGGCTGTTATGCTGCGCTGATGGATGGCTTGCAGCTTTGACAACTTTGGGCGGCATCAGAATAGACTGGCGCGGTCCGCCCGACACTACTGGCCCTACACTATTGCTACCGCACATGGTTGGAGGTGGACAAGACAATAAGCATGGGTTCTCGGACTCAAATTCCCCTAGTGGCTCCTGAGTCCTTGTTCTAGCTAGTGGGGAGAATCGTAAAGTATTGAAGTTGGCTGGAGTACTGCAACAATGACGATGCGGATTTGAGAATGTACTTGACGGGGTCTTTCGCGAACAAATGACATGCCTGCATGCGACTTAGCTGAGGATTCATTTTCGTGTATTGTCAGTTCTATCGCAGTAACGTGGGACCTTGACAATGTGGGGTTGCGGGTAGGCACTCACTAGAATTGTCCATGAGTGTCACATAATTACCTGAATCGTCATTTGCCTACACAGTATATCCGCAACACATGCTACCTGGAGACTATGAGACAATTGCACCGTCAGGTTGTTCTAAGTCCACTTCGTCTCCGAATCTAGTGAGCCGTTCCCATGGAATATGCACCGCATACTTCTCGTTCCACTCCCAGATCTTTTCAACATCCCTGCACCTGTGCCAATTTGAGAAATCCGGATACGGTGTCTTGTGTCCTTTGACCCAATCATTAGTCACCAGCCCTACATCTGCATTGCACAAGATATGCTGCCGTAACATATCCACGCAATGGTCTAGAGGGCGAAAACATCAGCAAGTATCGAGTACGGGTTACCGACGATAATTCACCTAAATGGGTTCGATAAGCCTGAGGCCCCTCTAGGATTGCCGATTCGGTATCCTTGTAATACTCGTAGTAGGTATGCTTGCGTAAGACATTCTATGAGAGGTGTAAGTCTTGTGATTCGTACCAAACTTCAGGAAGGGAACACACCAAACAATGAAGCTGATGAGTGAAGTCAAGCGTGCCCATATAGCCTCCACCGTCCACGTCCATGAATTTGATCAGCGATGGACGCTCTTCTTTGTGAAGTTTCTTCAACATTTCACTGGTGATTCTTGTCGGCCTCGCTGTAAGGCAATATCTCAGTCGTGGTCAGGAACTGTAGAACCATCATCATGACGAACAGCGATGGACTATTGCGTCCCAGGCAGCATCGAGATCTAGAGACGGCTTGCCCATGTACACGGAAGGGTTGAACAGGGTCCCGTTGAACTTTACATCATGATACTCAACGGACTCAATCAGAGGTGCTGCAACGGGTGTCAGTCTCCAAAAGTTCGACATGCCATGACATCACATACAGTATGCAGACAGTAATCTTGCGCACTGCGAATCAGATGGCCTCCGAAGAGACAGAAGAAAGAGACTCGTCGAGATGGATATGAGTACGGCGTGCACGACCCAAGGAAGGAACTTGGCCCATCTTCGCCTGCGGTACAGATGCTCTCCTTGGAGAGAGTCGTCGTCCACGTCAGTCTCTGATTGGGTCAGCAAGTGGCTAGTCGAGTCATCCTCCTTGCCATCTAGTAGGAGTTGGTATGTGCTGGTGGAGCCTGACATGGCTCGGGGAATGCGGTGACACGAGCGGGGGGAAGTGAAGGATTTGTGCTCGTGAAACGTCACTGCAATCGGTATAGTGTACCTCAGCCGATGTCTCTCACAATAGCTACAAGGACCAAAGAACAACCTAAGGCGTCAGAAGCCGCCCCTTGACATTAAGTCCCGACGCTTGCGGGACGCCTGCGAAGTCTGTGCATTGTCCCTGGATAGGAAAATGGTCGTCGATGAGGCATCTTACCAGAGACGGACATTTCTTCTGATCACAACGAGTAAGTCAGGAAGGCAGCAGATATATTTTTAGCTGAGCGAAGCCACTCACCTGACATAACATTACACAAATGTACCATGAGATCAAGACACTGTCAAATTGTACGACCCCGACATCGCCGTTGGTGTCATTACTGTCAATGAGACTCTACGACACGTCCTCCCTCAATCGACCTGACGCTCGCCATGAAGAATCATTACGTATCGCAAGTGTGAACTTGTGCCGTTAGATATAACGTTAATTGCCAAAATGTCCGAAACGTTCTGATAGATCATTTATCATAGGTGTTTCTTAGCTGGTTATAGACACCCGTGGAGTCCGGGGATCTTATAGTGAGCATACTGCCCGTGAACAACGGGCCGAACAGAGCATTGCAACGGCAAAGTTCGTCAAGACTCACAAATTTGAGGAATCACTACTCACACAGTATTTCCATTGGGGACTCAGATTACTTCTGAGCTACATGGAACATCTAAGGGATATCCCGAAACGTTTGGGAATGTTGCCCCAGAGGTTGGTACTGAAGTAGTTATAAGCCGTGCTGTCTCTGCGGCACTCCAACATCAACAAACCATCTCACACACCCCACGCAGCGCAAACATGCAATTTGTTCGTCTCCTTGTGGCTCTTCTTCCCTTGACCATCCTCAGTGTGGCGGCGCTGCCGAAACCGACTGCAGGTCAGTACTCTTCGAGATCTATCTGGTATCCAGCGCTGACGCACCTCGCCTTTGTGTTTCAGCCGTTTTTGGTCCGTATTCTGTGTTATCTTCAGTGATTAGACCTTTGTCGTGACACTGTTACATAGGCAACGAGGTCGTCGACAGTGAAGCGGACGAATGGTATATCTCGTCTTTCTAGCGATCCTGGACTGCAGTCGTCTGCGCAGGAATGCATAGATCTTGGGTGAACCCTCCAGTTGACATGCTTCGCGAGCCACCGACTCACTACTTAAATATTCAACCACTGTTTCAATGCAACTCTCCAGGAGTCTTTTGCACTTAGTTCGATCGGTTATGCACATGGCAGGTGGTTTTAGGCTTTCAGCCAGAGAGTAGTTCAGGCGAAGTTGTGGTTATTCTATGATTGAATGGTGAAGGGACGAGTAACGAAAGCAATAGTAACAGGTTGCCTGTTTTTGTTAGTGTTGAAGAAAGGTATCAATGGGAAACGAGCCTCACTTTCTATATCATAAGTCACAGCAGCGATGAAAGGGCTTTGTGTCGTACCCTGCATCGACGCTCGCCCAGAACATTGCCCTCCAGATCTCAAATAACCAAGTCGTGCGACGTGGACATTCCCGCACACGACACCCGCATATTAACCAACGCACGAATATGCTCAGCCTCTTGCGCTCACTACCGATCCTGTATCCGTGCTTGCATTGCACTTCTCATTTGGACTCGACCATACACTAGATGTGAGTGGGAGAGTTTCACCAAGCAGGTGGCTCTGCGAGGGACATAACGACGTCAATAAGCGATTGGGAGAGCCAACGTTGGATTGCTTGATTGCGGAGACGGATGAGCGATCAAGGCTGTATTCTTCTTGCCGCTCGGTTTTTTACCTCCTTGCACGTTGTCATTGTGCGCGGTTGGCCTCCGGCAGCGGGAGGCTGTACAGGTTCTGCATGACGTGCCATGGGAGCAACCGTCATCTGCCAAGATAAGGATTGTAAGTTGTGCGGACGACAACAAGTATCAGTATCAACTACTCAAAGCGCTCTGTGACCTAATGCGGGCGCTAAATACGACTAACACGCTCACATACATGATCGTGACATAGGAGCTCCTTGGACTCGTACCACCACCTGGTCGAGTTTTCCCACGCTTTCTTGCTGGGCCAAGGAAGGATACCAGGCACCGCACAGAGAGTCTTCAATGCACTCTCGCTCTTGCCTTGGTTCCTCAAGTCGACAGCTCCCCATCGCAGCCGCCGCCCGTCGTCTCGCAATGTCGAGCCGGCCAGAACACTGAATCCCGTCGCCACGGTTGCATCCGACCGAGTCGCGATGCATCCATCCCATTGATGCCATCCCACCGCCATCTGAGGCTCACCGTCGGCCGGTCTCTAGCCATGTCCAGCCGTTGCGCTCGCTATCTGTGAAGACAGCACCTCGAAATCCACGGCAAGGCCCTTGCCGGGTTCATTTCCCACTAACACCATCACCCGCCACCTCCACAGGCCTCGAGAATGCTTGACAGCAAAACCCGGAATTCCCTCGTTGCGACTGACACGACGAGCCCGGTGCGCTGGTGGTTCCAGGACTTCAAGACAGGTAGACCGCCGGAGGAAGCGACCGAGGGTAGCGGAGGATGTGAACTTTTTCTTGTGTCATTGTCACCCACGGACTCGCTCTCTACATTGACACCCTATGCTGCCCCACACCGTTGCCTATTACACCGAAATCCGTAAATTACTACATCATCTTCCTTCCTTACCCTGTAGGCACCACCACGACAGGGGCACTGCCATCCGGCAGAGCCCACCGCGTCTTAGCACCATTGTGTTTGCTTGTAGCGGTATATAAATGCTGAAGTCATCATTATCATCAACATGATCGTGACATGACGTTACCTGTGACACTCACATTCCTTAAGAGGAATCTCGGTGGCGGCACACTAGGGAGAGTTCGCACCATGGGCCAGACAAGTTATAAGTCTGTGATTGGGTTCCGAAGTACGCTACTGAACGCAGTACAGACGAGCTCATTAAGTACTGTGAGAGTAGGTAAAATTTACAGTTTGCTTACCGAGCAAGAGAAGTTTTATGGGGCTTTGAGTTATACCAGGACTCGGAAAGCCTAT
The DNA here is from genome assembly GCF_002117355.1 of Postia placenta MAD-698-R-SB12. Lineage (NCBI taxonomy): Eukaryota > Fungi > Basidiomycota > Agaricomycetes > Polyporales > Adustoporiaceae > Rhodonia > Rhodonia placenta. Next base: position 2,024,264 of record NW_020169838.1, on the reverse strand, counting down.
TAGCAGAGAAAGGGCAAAGATTAAAAAGGCAAGTAGTGTATTCATTCTGGGAAGAGTCAGCTGTTGGAACAACGGTGCGAACGGCGCGGGGTGTGTTTGTCCATGGGCAAAGTGATGCCCGTAAGGGACAATCACGTGCAGTACGTACATTGCGCGGGGTCATTATATACTACAATAGGGGCTTCCGGCCCCCAGCTACTCGTGCGCCCGAGCTTTCGAGCTCGTTCCTGACCACGCGGGGCTGCATGTTTCAACATCAGCTGGAGCTACTGTCGCGATTTGAGGTCAAGCGACAGGGAACAACAAAGGCTGGGGGCATTCGACTGGATCTCACCAAAGCGATGGTGAGCAAAGCTCAAACCTAAGGCTAGGGACAAGATAATATATTAGTTAAGTAAGAAAGGAATACAAAGGGATGCTTACTGACCTAGAGACAAAAGGTCAAAACTGAGGTCTCTAGGGCAGCAGAGGCCGGCTTATATACAGGGGGAGATAAGGGCAGGCTGTGCGTGTTGGTCCGTGCGCAGCTGGTCCGTGCACAGCATGCTGATGCAGCCCCGGGGGCCGGTGAGTCAGAGTGGCTGTGTCAGTGGGGCCCAAGCTGTGCCATGCACTGCTGCCCATCTAATCTAATTGTATAGTAGATAACTGTTGAAACATGCCAACCCACGTGGTTAGGAATGAGCTTGCAAGCTCAGGTGCGCAAGTAGCCGGGGGCCGGAGGCCCCTATCATAGTATATAATGACCATGCACCATGTATGTACTGCACATGATTGTCCCTTACGGGCATCACTATGCCTGTGGACAAACGCGCCCCGCACCGTTCGCACCATTGTTCCAACAATAACATCATGTCCGTTCAAGTGTATAGTACAGTGGTTGCGGGTTCAAGCCCATGTCAAGGGAAAAAAAACAGCTAGATGCCATACCAACTCGTGACATTACCCCCCCCCTCAACGGCGCATGACCTCATGTGAGGCACCCTTACCCATCTCCCACCTGGATCAGCAGCATGCTTTAGTCAGCAGCGAAGGCATTGGCTGGAAGTTGAGACCACCAAAGGCAGTGGCATTGAGGTGGCGAGGGGCATTTGGGTTTTTCCAGTGGAAGTTGGCTATGAGGGCTGGTGCATTTGCAATGTTGCGCGCTGGTTCCCATGATGTATGCGAGTCGTCATAACCCTTCCACTTGACAAGGTACTGCAGCTGACACTGGAAGATCCTCGAATCTTTGATCCACTCAACCTCGTATTCCTCATCACCCTCGACCTCAATGGCAGGCAGCTCCTCCGGCTCTCGGCCCGGGATCTCGCTATGCATGTACTTGCTAAGCAGGGAGACATGGAACACTGGGTGCACAGACACCGATTTCGGCAGAACCAACTCATAATCTAAGTCTCCGAGCTTTTGCCACACAGTATATGGCCCGAGGCACTTGGGACTGAGCTTCTTGCTTGGTTGTTTCAGCTTAAGGTTCCGGGAATCAAGCCAGACCTTGTTCCCCAGCACAAAGACTGGTGCCTCCTTGTACACTGCATGGAGGTACTTTGATGCAAATTGGGGACCTTGGTCTGATATAACCTTGGCTGGGGCCCCATGATGTTTGAACACATCACAGATGTACAGGTCAGCCGCACCTTCTGCCATCAGGGTCTCATGACAGGCTGAGAAGTGGACCTGCTTGGTAAAGTGGTCGGCAGTAATGAGGATCGAGTCGAATCCATCAGACTTCGGCAGGCCAACAATCATATCGGTGGTGATGATCTGCCATGGGTGTTCAGGGATCTTGTTCGGCTTTAGCGGACTGTCATGAGTTGACACGGCACCTAGCCGTCTTTTTAATTTTTTCCTTTTCGCGGGCTCGAACCCGCGACCTCTGTACTATACACCTGAAACGGACATTTCCTTATCTACTGTACGATCAGATTAGATGGGCGGCAGTGCACGGCACAGCTCGGGCGGCAGTGCACGGCACAGCTCGGGCTCCACTGACACAGCCGCTCTGACTCACCGGCCCCCGGGGCTGCATCAGCATGCTGTGCACGGACCAGCTGCGCACGGACCAACACGCACAGCCTGCCCTTATCTCCCCCTGTATATAAGCTGGCCTCTGCTGCCCTAGGGACCTCAGTTTCGACCTCTTGTCCCTAGGTCAGTAAGCCTCTCATGTATTCCTTTTCTTACTTAACTAACTAATACATTTCTTGTCCCTAGCCTTAGGTTTGAGCGCTGCTCACCATCGCTTCAGTGAGACCCAGTTGAATGCCCCCAGCCTTCGTGTTTGTTTGTCCTTGTCGCTTGACCCCAAGTCGCAACACAGACCCTGGGGCTTGGCTGGAAATGTCTTGGTATGATTGCACACATCACAGGTGCTTACATACTCATTGACAAATTTGGACATTCCTGGCCACCAGTAATTCCGCGACACGAGCTCCAGGGTTTTGGCATGACCGCCATGACCAGCGATCGGTGAGTCGTGGTGGATCTTGACAATATCCCACCGGAGCTCTGCATTCTTTGGGATATATACACATCCGCAGAACAACAGAAGTCCTTGTTCGGCATTCCACTCTTCATAGCCCTTCTGCATCTGAGGCGGCCCGAGGTTCTGCACCTTCTCAAGTGCTTCGGCCACTGCCCGGTCCTTCTCTGAGCACTCCCTGATGTGTTTCAGGAGCGACTGATCGGCTACCACCGAGGCATGACCCCGCCGAGTGGAAGCGATGCAGAAGTGTTCCTGTTTGAGGACAATCTGATCGGTGTTGTCATCCTCATCGCTGACCTGATGGTCTGATCGGCGTGACAGGGCATCAGCCTTTCCATTCGATGTTCCGGCTTTATGCGTGATATGGAAATCGAAGCGAGCCAGGAACAGCGACCATCGTGCTTGATGACGCATGAGGTGCTGTGACGTGCGCCAGTACTCAAGGTTCTTATGGTCAGTCACAATCTCGAACTGGTTGGGTAAGCCCTCAAGATAGTGGCGCCAATCATCCAATGCTTCGATGATCGCGAGCATCTCCTTGTTGTAAATCTCATAATTATGCTGGGCCGGGTCCATGGCGTGAGACCTGAACACGACTGGGTGCCATTTGCCATTGTCCTGTTTCTGCATCAGCACACCACCAGTGGCATACCCTGAAGCGTCGACTTTGATGTGTGTTTCCCGATTAGGGTCGTACAGTGCTAAGACCGGGGTTGTGGCGAAGAGCCGCTTTAACTCCTCGAAGGCCTGCTGCTCTTCGTCACCCCAATGCCATGGGTCGTTCCCTGTGAGTCAGTCGAGTGGTTGCGAGATCTTAGCGAAGTCCTTAATGAAGTGGTGGTAGAAGTTGGAGAACCCCCGGAACTTCTGGACATCTTTTTTGTTCCAGGGTACCGGCCACTCATTAATTCCTTTAAGCTTCGCAGGATCCATCACTACCTCATCGCCACCGAACACATAGCCGACGTAGTCGACCTTGGGAACATCCCATTCGCACTTCTCAGGCTTCAGGAACAGATTGTTCTCCTGAAGGCGATGAAGAACCTCGTGCATGACCTTCTCATGTTCCTCCTTGTTGGTGAAGAAGATGAGTATATCATCCAGGTACACGAGGACCTTGCCACCGACAATGAGATCATGGAAGATCTCGTTCATCATCGCCTGGAAGGTCGCGGGGGAATTGGTGAGGCCAAAGAACATCACCAAGGGTTCGTATAATCCTCAGTTAATTATGAAGGCAGCTTTCCATTCATCACCGGCTTTGATCTGGACGTTATTGTACCCCCATCTGACGTCAAACTTTGTGAAGAGCGTAGCGCCGCAGAGCTTGTCTACCATTTCGGTGATCAGCGGCAGCAGATAGTGATTTTTGACAGTGATCACATTCAGTCGGCGATAATCCTGCACAGGTCGAAGTGTCCCTTCCTTCTTTTTGATGAAGAAAAAGGGGGACGAGATGGGTGACTTTGACTCCCGTATGTAGCCTTTGGCCAGCTGCTCCTTTAGGAACTTGTCCAGTTCCTCCTGCTCATTGTTCGACAAGGGATATACCTTCGAATGGAACATCGAGTAGCTAGGCACGAGTTTGATCGCATGATCATACGGCTTTCTTTCAGGTAGCTGTTCTGATGCTTCTTTGGAGAAGATGTTCAGGAACTCATGGTACTGCTTTGGTACTGACTCCTCAGCGGTCTTAACAACCTTCTTCTTGATCTCTTCCTCAGCGAACAGCTGGGAGTATGTATGTCCCGCTGCGACGAACAGCTGAGGGGTGCCGGGAAGCATGATGCCTTGCTCCCAGGCTTCGATCAAGTCGGTTTCTGTCCACTCGATTTCCTCCGGATCATCTTCAGGTTCGAAGTCTGGGAGTACCTTACTTCGGCAGGCACCAATGACTGACCGTTTGGACTTCGGCGAACGCCTGCGCGCCGTGGGCCTGACCCCCGTATCACGTGTAGTCGCTGTGTGCTCCATTCGGTCAGTTTTCCTAGCCCCGCACGTTTCAGGGCATCGTGACAGCTTGAGGGAGCCGTTCTCCCAATCCAACCCAACAATCACATCCTCTGGACCTATGTCCGTGACCGTGAACACCGTCTTCTCGACGTGATCTCCTATCTGCATCTGTAGCACGGCTACTTCCGAGATGCTTCCATCCTTGTTGAGTGTTCCATTGATATTGTATAGCGGAATTGGTTCCTTCAATTTCCGCGTTTGTACTCGATTGTCCGTGATGAAACATTTGTGGATAAACTTCGTGGTGGCTCCGCTGTCCACCATTGCAACTATGTCCTTGTGCCGTCTTTCTCCCTTGAGGCGCACTGGAATGTGAAAGTGCTGGAACCCGTGGTGCAATTTGTACACATTCGCAGTCACCAATATATTGTACAGATTATTATTACGCGGCCCGACATGTGCAGCACGAAGCGCGGACCGGATCAAAAAGACTCCTCCTTCATCACCCGGTAGTGCTTGAGCTCCTTGCGCATCGACTTCACCTGTGCCATCAAGGTCGCCAGCGTCTCAGATTTCTCTGGACTCACTGAAGCGGCACTTGTACTTGCCGAGGGTGATGTCATGACGGGGGCGCTTGTCATAGCCTGGGTGGAACCCGAGGCAACCGTAGCCCGCGTGTCAGCGCGTTTGGTGTAAGGCTTGTCCTTACAATTGGGGCACTCAAAGTGGCGGTACCCTTGCTTCCCGCAGCCAAAGCAACTGCCAGGGAAGTCTCCTTTTCCGATGGCCACATTGATGCTGGCCGAAGCTCCGTATGACTGGGGCGCACCACCACGCACTCCTCCTCGTCCACCCCCTCGAGCTGAGAAAAAATTGTTCAACTCAGGCTGACGGGCCCGACTGATGTCGAGTATTTGCTCGACTTCTGTGGCACGCTTGTCAGGATCTTCTCACGTGGTGAACATTTCGAGCTCGATTTTGCGGTAGACGTGGGAGGGGATGTGTCACGAGTTGGTACGGCGTCTAGCCGTTTTTTAATTTTTTCCTTTTCGCGGGCTCGAACCCGCGACCTTTGTACTACATACCAGATATGGACGCGTCGTTATCTACTGTATGATTAGATTAGATGGGGTGGCAGTGCGCGGCACAGCTCGGGCTCCGCTGACACAGCCTCTCTGACTCACCGGCCCCCGGGGCCGCGTCAGCATGCTGCGCATGGACCAGCTGTGCACGGACCAGTGCGCACAGCCTCCCCTAAACTCCCCCTGTATATAAGCCGGCCTCTGCTGCCCTAGGGACCTCAGTTTCGACCTCTTGTCCCTAGGTCAGTAAGCCCTCATTTGTATTCTTTCTTACCCTACTAACCAATACATTTACTTGTCCCTAGCCTTAGGTTTGAGCATTGCTCACCATCGCTTCGGTGAGATCTAGTTGGACGCCCCCAGCTTTTAGGTTTTC
>NW_020169838.1:2002777-2018131 GCF_002117355.1 Postia placenta MAD-698-R-SB12 | reverse complement strand
CTCGAACCCGCGACCTTTGTACTACATACCAGATATGGACGCGTCGTTATCTACTGTATGATTAGATTAGATGGGGTGGCAGTGCGCGGCACAGCTCGGGCTCCGCTGACACAGCCTCTCTGACTCACCGGCCCCCGGGGCCGCGTCAGCATGCTGCGCATGGACCAGCTGTGCACGGACCAGTGCGCACAGCCTCCCCTAAACTCCCCCTGTATATAAGCCGGCCTCTGCTGCCCTAGGGACCTCAGTTTCGACCTCTTGTCCCTAGGTCAGTAAGCCCTCATTTGTATTCTTTCTTACCCTACTAACCAATACATTTACTTGTCCCTAGCCTTAGGTTTGAGCATTGCTCACCATCGCTTCGGTGAGATCTAGTTGGACGCCCCCAGCTTTTAGGTTTTCCCCTGTCATTTGACCTCAAGTCGCGACATTAGGTCGAAACTCCCCATAGCTGCCGGTGTTCCTCGAAACACCAACACTCACTCTACACTTCCTACAGGTTGGGTGGTGCGCACCCTTACTATACCCTACGATACATAGATAGCATACGATACATCGCCACCACTTAGGGAACAAACTCTTCAGTACCTGCACTTCAGTGGGCGGTACTTGTCCTCACGGACGCGTGGCTTAGGTTCCTGCTGCATACTAGCCAAAAGCAGTACTGGGCCCCACGTGAACTGTGAACCCTAGTGTTACCTCGGGCGCCGTAGGTGTAAGCTAGTCTAACACGGCCTTTCGTAGCACGCGCACCTCCCCTTCCTCCCCCCATCACCGTGGCTGACGAATTCTTCGACTGCTCTCGACTTGAGCACGCCTTCGACACCCAGGAGCAAATCGACGTCTCCCGCGATGACCCCGAAAGCGACGGGAATCAAGCTCCCTTCTTCATCTGTGATCGACAACCGTGCCCTAATCGTACTCCGCGGTCCATCACTACCGACGAAGGGCGCTACGTGCCAATCCGACGAGTCCAGCACCCCAGCGGCCCGGCACTTCGATACGCTGGCACCTCGAGATCCACATCTCGCCACGTCACTCCCGTCCCTTCCCGACCTGCCTCCCCAGGCACCTGTATCCCCCAACCTGTCACCAGTACAGGTCAAGCATGAGGAGATCCCAGTCTCCCTCGAGGAGTTGAGGCAGTCGCACAGTCTACAGCGACCCCTCAAACAATCCCCCAGTCCTCCTTGGGGTCACGGTTGGAAAGGAACCCGAAGCCTGAGCCCCGCAACAGTCCAGCGGTTACTTGGGCCAGCTCGTCAGCAATCTCGTCCTCGACTCTAGTCCCTGTCGTACGTCACCCCGCCACCAGACTTCCTCCGTCGCCTCCACCGCCGTCGCCGCCGCGAGGCCGCTCGAGCACTCGCTCCTCTCGAAGTTCGCCCGGCGGACAGTCACAACAGCCATCTTCGCCCGCGGGCAGTCCTCTGTCCCCCTCGTCGCCGGTAATGTCCTCACCAGCATCCCCCCCTGATAAGGACACCCTAAAGCTCCTCCTCCCCCTCCGATATGATGGCAAAACCGTCATCGAATGCGATAGGTTCCTGTCACAGCTGCGCATCTACTGGCTGGTCAACACGTCGTTGACCACCATTGAACTCCAGGTGCAGGTCACGCTAAGCCTGCTCGACGGTGACGCCCGCACCTGGGCCACTCCATTCTTCGCCCAACTCGTATCCGTGCAACTCGGTGTTCAAGGAGTAACGACCCCCTTCGCAAATGAGGCGGCCTTTGCCACGGCTTTCAAAGCCCGCTTCGGCAACCTCGATGATGAGGCAGCGGCCCAGGTAGAGCTGGCCAAACTCTGCGCGGACAAGTCAGTCCGCGAAAAACGCACTGCTGCGGAGTTCTCCGCGCTGTTCAAGGGTCCGGCGGACCGCTCCGGGTACGGCGACCTGGAGCTACGCGACAAGTACCTGAGCGGCATCCCCTCCCGCGTCTACCGCAAAATCGAGCTCGAGACGTTCGCTACGTGGGAAGATGCTAACAAGCACGCCACGGAGGTCGAGCAGATCCTCGACATCAGCCGGGCCCACCGGCCTGAGTTGAACAATTTCTTCTCGGCTCGGGGTCGAGGACGCGGTGGGGCACGTGGTGGTGCACCCCAGTCACATGGAGCTTCGGCCAGCATCAATGCTGCCGTCGGAAAAGGCAACTTCCCAGGCGAATGCTTTGGCTGTGGGAAGAAGGGGTACCGATGCTTCGAGTGTCCCAATTGTAAGGACAAGCCTTACACAAAACGCGCCAACATGCGGGCTACGGTTGCCTCGGGTTCCACCCAGGCCGCGACAAGCGCCCCCGTCACGACATCACCCTCGGCAATGATAAGTGCCGCTTCAGCGAAATCCGAGCAATCGGAGCTGGCGGACTTAATGGCACAGGTGAAGTCGATGCGCGAGGAGCTCGAGCACTATCGGGCGATGAAGGAAGAGGGTTTTTGATCCGGTCCGCACTTCGTGCTGCACGCGTCGGGCCGCGAGTATCATGTAACAAGTACGATGTATTGTCTTCTGCAATGGTGTACGAGTTGGACCAGGGGTCCCAGCACTTTCACATTCCAGTTCGACTCCAAGGGAAAAGACGGCACAAGGACATAATCGCCATGGTGGACAGCGGAGCCACCACGAAGTTTATCAACAAGCGATTTATCGTAGAGAATAAGGTGCAGACGCGGCTGCTAAAGGAGCCCATTCCGCTCTATAATATCGACGGCACCCTGAATAAGGACGGAAGCATCTCGGAAGTAGCAGTGCTACAGATGCAGATAGGAGAACACGTCGAAAAAACAGTGTTTACGGTCACGGACATCGGTCCAGAAGATGTGATCATCGGGTTGGATTGGCTACGCGAGCACAACCCCGAAATCGATTGGAAAGAAGGTTCCCTCAAATTGTCCCGGTGTCCTGAAACGTGCAGTGCCAGGAAAGCTGGCCGAATGGAGCAAGCAGCGACTGCGCGTGATACGGGGGTCAGGCCCACGGCGCGCAGGCGTTCGCCGAAGTCCAAACGGTCGGCTGTAGGTGCCTGCCGGAGTAAGGTACTGCCGGATCCGGAACCCGAAGAAGAACTGGTGGACGTTGAGTGGGACGAAGCCGACTTGATCGAAGCCTGGGAGCAAGGCATCACGCTTCCTGGCGCCCCCCAGCTGTTCGTCGCAGCAGGGCATACGTACTCCCAGCTGTTTGAGGAAGAAATCAAGAAGAAGGTCGTTAATGAAACATTTGTCTTTCCGTTCTATTCCTTGTACTACTAGCGCCCATACTGGCGCCTGTCTTAGTGCTCACCCGCCGGTTGAACATTATGTAGCTTACATAATGAGGTCCGTGCGCACTTCGTGCCTGGTATCGTACCACTACGTTTCTTTCTTCACTAACACGACCACATAGACACGATGGTCCGTGCGCAGTCGGTACTTGTATAAGTAGTTGTACCATTAGTCGGTCGAACCCTAAGTTCGACCTGGTTATTCATTCAAGTCTCTGCTCCTCTTCGCTTGGAGTAGTGGTCATTCTCGACTTCCTCGCTCGATCTTCAGGACGATGCACTGTCCATAAGTCCTCGCTCGTCATCTATGAGTCAGGCGTCGATATAGGAGTATAGACCGTTGTATCAAAAGGTCGAACTTTCTAAGCTACGTTCCTAGTTTCACCTAGTCGAACAACTCATCCACCATCACGTTGAACAACGCAGTAAACCCGGTTCCCTTGGGACTACCAGCCCTCGCAGGATCTCCCCTTCTCCAGTACGACCGAGCAGACCGTTGCTTCGTCACCACCACAAGAAGGACTCCCATCTATCCTCGAGGTGGCTCCTGGGTTCGCGCAGAAGGTTCCAACCCGCAGATCGTCGCCCATCAACAGCTTGTCAGCTATTACCAGAGACACCCTCCCGCTCACCCAGAAGACGTATTCACCATCCTACGAATCAACGTCGAACCAGCACAAACAACAGAGAACCTACAGTCACCTGTTAACGAACAACCGTTCGAGCTCCTGGACGTTCAGTACGTTCCCATCGAGGCTCCAGAACTACCACCAGCTCCACCTGCACCAACCAACGCACCGGTTGAAGTCCCTATGGCAACGTTCACTCAAGCAGACATTGACCAGCGCATCGCTGTTGCCCTCGCAGCATACCAATCCCAACAGTCAACTGCCAACCGACCCCTTCGCCTTGACATCCCCGCTCCCGAACCTTTCAGCGGAAAGGTGGAGGACCTCAGACGCTTCATCCAATGCATCCTCTCCTACTTCGTCGCCACCAACAACACCAGACTTAGCGATGAAGCAAAGATTGCCTTCACTGTAGCGTTGATGAGGAAGGACCTAGGGAAGACATGGGCAGACGCATACTACGAGAAGTCGGCAGGGGGAGTCCAGGTCTATCCCGATTGGGCAGCCTTCGCCACTGCCCTTGAGGAAGCGTTTCCCGAGCACGGAACGCGAATCAAGGCGCACCAAATCCTGATGAAGCTGCCCGAACGACAGAAGAACAAGAAGACGGTGCTCTCCCTCGGAAACTACGTCACCCGCTTTGAGCAGCTAGCATCGAAAGCCCAGCTCAAGGACGCCGAAGTCAATGGCGTCAACCGCACCGAGAACGACTACCACACTCTCCACGCCAACTTTGTCAAAGGACTTCCGAAGGAGCTCTACGTCTCTCTCGCAACTAGGGTCGCTAGAGACCGACCCAACACCATGAAAGCCTGGTACGACGAAGTCCGAAATGCCGACGCCGCCGAACAAGGGGCCCTCACCGTCACAGACACCAGGGACTACGGCGAGCCAATGGATATCGACGCCGCTGCAGTCGCGGCAACCTTTGCCTCCACATCGGGAGGAAGGAAGTGGGAACTAGGAGCCGTTCTCAATGAGGCCGATCGGAAGCTCCACAGGGATGGAAACCTGTGCTTCTACTGCCACATCAAGGGCCACAGCGCCAAGGATTGCCGCAAGAAAGCGGCCGCACGACAAGGGGGTGGAAGGCCGAACCAGGGAGGATCTGGGAAGGACGACTTCCGTGCCAGAATCAAGACACTCTCCGCTGACGAAAAGCGGGAGCTGTACGAAGAACTCATGATGGAGGATTTTTGAAGGGGCAGGGTGAGCCGACGCAACCACTGCCCATATCCGTTTCACTGTCCCGTGTAATTCTAGTAGTCCGAAATGAACGCGCTCTGCACATTCCGATTACTGTGGGACGAAAAGACGTCGAGGCGCGCGCTTTCATCGATAGCGGCGCAACTGGAATCTTCATCAGCCCGAGATTCATCCGAGAACATCGACTTCGGACAGAACCTCTTCCCCGACCCATCCCTGTCTTCAACGTGGATGGAACACCGAACAAAGAAGCACTCATCACGCGAAGAGCTCTCTTATCCTACAAGATAAGCGGAGAACCCCGATTCGTCAAAGCCTACGTCGCCAGCATCGGCAAGGAAGACGTCATCTTCGGCCATACCTGGCTCAAGCTCGAAAACCCCAAGATAGACTGGAAAACCGGACGAGTTGAGCTAAACCACCAATGGACGAAAGACGAGACAAGGGCCTGGAAGATGGACCTGTACCAAAGGCGAGTGGCTCGGCTAGAACTGAAGAAGGCCGTAACTACCCCACTCCCAGAACCAACGAAGGATGAATTCGTCGTCATTCCCACCTCGGAACACGCAACCCTCCCCGAACGAAAAACTAGCGGCACAGCAGGATATGACATCTCTGCTGCGCATCAACTCATCATCCCTGCCCGACGACGAGGCCTGGTCGGCACCGATCTTACCATGGCTATCCCCAAAGGACACTACGGAAGAATCGCACCTCGGTCCGGTCTAGCGCTAAAGGAAATTGATGTCACTGCAGGAGTAATCGACTCCGATTACCGAGGCAAGGTCTCAGTCCTGCTGGTCAACAACTCTGACCTCCCATTCACCGTCAAAGCCGGCGACCGAGTTGCCCAGCTCATCCTCGAAAGGATAAGCACCCCACCAGTAACGCTAACCGACTGCATCGACGAAACAGAACGCGGGGAGGATGGGTTTGGATCAACGGGTATTGCGTCCATCGAGGAACAAGCGGAGGACATCGACGATGATGAGTTCATCATTTCCTACTTATCTGGAGCACCGATGATCACCAAGTACGAGAAACAGGAACCCCTGGCCGTAAGGGACGCTCCGCTCAAGGAGCGACTCCCTGAACTTTCATCTGGCTACAAACGACTTCACAACGGTATGATCTGGAAGATCCACCACGACATTAGGCGCGTCACCACTTCCACTGAACTGGCAGCATCGAACGCCCAAGGCAAGACAGAAAAAACGCTACCACAGATGGTACCGTCCTACCTACACGATCTCCTCCCCGTCTTCGACAAAGGCACCGCTGCGCGACTTCCAGACCACACTGAATATGACCACGAAATCAACCTCAAGGAGGGCTTCGCGGATATGAAGCAACAGGTCTATCCGCTGATACGACCTACGAAACCCTAACCCCTAACCTGGGTGCGACCTAAAGGGACTAGAGAGACGGATTATAGTCTTAGTGAGAGGGGAGTTAGCAGCAAGGTGTCCCGCGGTTCGAGTGAACACGAGAAACGCCTTTGGAAAAGGTTACGAACGCTAGGGAAGGTACGAGGTGGCTTCGACACGTCGTCGAAGCTACTCGGATGCTGTGGAAAGTTAGCGGAGACGATCGAAGCTCGGCAGAGCTCTTCGATGTATTGTAGAGAGAAGAGACACGATTCGATAGGGGGGACTTAACTAGGACGGTTCGCAGTTTCTTCGACAATAGTCGAAGTCGAAGGGTTCGTTGAGACGGTATCGACGAGTAAACGCGGTGGACGAGGTTTCGAAGTTACGCAGCGAGAGACGAAGTGACGCAGTTGAAGGATTAGACGCGGGGCGAACTCAACTTATGAGCTCTGAACTTGAGGGGGGAACCGGATCTTGTTTTTTTGGAGAGAAGTACGACAGAATTTATACTACGCATAGGACGCTACGACTATCGGAAGTGGCACAAGTACAAGGGGCTTTGCATTGTTCCTCAAGAAGCTGCCTCACCGAGGGGCACATATCAAGTTCATCGGTAGAGTGACGTCATGCCGAACGCGGAGATGAAGAGAAACATGCGAGACACTTCGGACCGGTGTCCGTCGTTGAAGGCATGCCGCGAGGTTCGATACCTAATCGGGAAAGACCGGCTACGTCGGTGTGGCATTGAGCAATGCACGCGCTTGGCCGAATGGCGTCAAGTGGCCCTATTGTCCGCCGAATGCGGAAGATACGCGCAAGGCATCGGGACGACCGTGCCGAGCTTCGAGCAAGTGTCGCGCACCGTCGAAGATGTCGAAGAGTGTCGAAGGCGAAATCGAAGTGTTGGGAGACTGAGTCGAAGTGCCTGGCGGGATGCGACTGCCGAAAAGAGGTGAATCGGGGCCCAGAGGGGCTTGGCACCTATCACCGCTCAACCCACAGCAACGAAAGGAACTCGACAAGTTCCTCGAGGAGAACCTGAGTAAAGGGTACATTCGCCCGTCGAAATCCCCGTTGGCGAGTCCATTCTTCTTTGTTGGTAAAAAGGACAGTTCACTATGTCCCTGTCAAGACTACCGGCTGCTCAATGAGAACACGGTCAAGGATCGATACCCGCTCCCGCTTATATCCGACCTCCTGGACAAGTTGAAGCATGCCAAGATGTTCACGAAGATGGACCTCCACGCCGGATACAACAATGTTCGAATCAAGAAAGGGGATGAATGGAAGGCAGCGTTCATCGTACCCGGAACTGATGGCAAACCGCCACAGCTATACGAACCAACGGTGATGTTCTTTGGGCTGTGTAATTCTCCCGCTACGTTCCAGCGGATGATGAACACAATATTTGCAGACATGCTTCAAGAAGGCTGGCTCTGCATTTACATGGACGACATCCTGATCTTTTCCCAGGACAAGGCAGAACACGAAGAACGAACACGATGTGTTATCGAACGACTTCGACAACACGACCTCTACCTCAAACCGGAGAAATGTGCCTTCGACGTCACCGAAGTCGAATTCCTCGGCATGATCATCTGTCCAGGAGAAATCGCAATGGACCCTGTCAAACTAGCTGGCATTGCGGATTGGCCGGTGCCGTCCAACCTCAGGCAAGTACGCGCCTTCGTTGGATTTGGAAACTTTTACCGCCAGTTTATCAAAGGCTTCTCGGACAAAGCGCAACCGCTGGTCGCTCTCACCCGGAAGGACGTCGCCTGGACCTGGGGATCTGACCAACAGAAAGCCTTCGAGACCCTCAAAAAGGTGTTCTTAGAGGAACCGGTACTACGTATGCCGGATCCTGACCGACCCTTCGCCATCGAAACTGACGCCTCAAAGTTTGCCACCGGAGCGGTGCTACGCCAGCGCGATGATAACGGTGACTGGCATCCTTGCGGATACCTCTCTCAAAGCTTCAATGCGGCAGAGAGAAACTACGACATCTATGACAGAGAGTTATATGCGGTTATCCGCGCACTAGATGAGTGGAGGCACTACCTCATCGGCAGCCCATACCCAGTGACGATTCTCAGCGACCACAAGAACCTCACGTATTGGAAACAAGCCAAAGACATGAACCGACGACAAGCACGCTGGGCGAGTAAACTGACCGAGTTTGACTTCCGCCTGGTGCACGTTCCTGGTACCCAAATGGTGCAGAGCGACGCTCTCTCCCGCCGACCCGACCATGATGATGGCTCAAATGACAACACTGATGTCGTTATGCTTCCCCCGGAAGTATGGGTCGCTGCCATCGACATCGACACCCGCGACACCATCCTTTCTTTCAAAGACGACCCTATAATGAAGGAAGGACTCACTGCAGCGCGCACCGGAGGAACACCACGCACTGGAACAGACTGGTCCATCAATGATGACCTCCTCTTATACCAGGATCGGGTCTATGTACCCCCAGATGAGTCTCTTCGCAAGCGCCTTGTCTCCCACTATCACGACCTCCCCTCCGCAGGACACCCCGGTGTTCAGAAAACCCTCCTCGGTTTACGCCGTGACTACTGGTGGCCGAGCATGGCCCAGTTTGTTGCTCGCTATGTTAACAGCTGTGGCATCTGCCAACAAATGAAGGTTAACACGCATCCAGCCCGACCGCCCATCACCCCCATTCGACCCCGCGCAAATGCCAAGCCCTTCAGCACATTCTCGTGCGATTACATTACCGACTTGCCACCGTCCAATGGCTTTGATTCCATTTTGGTCGTAGTGGACCACGACCTTACGAAGGGGGTAATTTTCATCCCATGCAACAAAACAATTGACGCTCTTGGGACGGCAGATGCAATGTACCGAGAGGTCTACAAGTGGTTTGGACTCCCAGACAAGATCATCAGTGACCGAGGACCGCAATTTGCGTCCAAAGTCTTCCAGGAACTTTGCAAAATGACTGGAGTTCAATCAGCCATGAGTACGGCATTCCATCCGCAAACCGACGGCGAGACAGAACGAGTGAACCAAGAGCTGGAAATCTACCTCCGCTGCTTCACTGCCAATGACCCGGATAAGTGGGCTGACCATCTTCACACCGCGCAATTTGCTCACAACTCCCGCGAGCACTCCACGACGAAGGCGTCCCCGTTCAAACTCATGATGGGATACGAACCTCGTGGAATACCCACCGCGCACCCCAGATCAAACACGCCCCAAGCAGCTTATCACCTCAAGGACTTGCAAAACATCCGCGAAGAAGCACATGCGGCAATGGAGATGGCCCAGAACGTCCTGGCCAAGAGAGTAAAAAGGAAGGGGGGTTCCTTCCGTAAAGGTCAGCTGGTATGGCTCGACTCCCGGAACTTGAAGCTGCCGTACCCGTCCAGGAAACTAGCCCCGAGGCGAGAAGGGCCGTTCAAAGTCCTAGATAAGATTGGAACAGTCGTGTACAAGCTAGACTTGCCTAGCACCTGGCGAGTCCACCCCGTTTTCCATGAATGGCTTCTATCTCCCTACTCGGAGACGGAGATCCATGGTCCAAACTACACGAGGCCACCCCCTGACCTTATCGAAGGCGAAGATAACTACAAAGTCGAAGCCATCATCGGACACCGAGAGAACAAGAGGATGCGACGCCGGGAATATCGCATCAGATGGAAGGGTTACTTAACAGCCGATGACTCATGGGAGCCCGAAGCGAACCTGACTGGGACAGCTGACGAAGTGTTGGCAGAGTATAAGAACAGGAAGGACTTGAGCTGAAACGATAGCAGCTCTACCCAGTTACTACATCCCCACTCGCACCAACATGTCTTCCACCCTCTCGTTCCTCGACCAGTTCAACGCCCCCTCGACCGAAGGCGGGAAAAGGCTCTCAATCTACACCCCTAAGCACACCCACGTCGGCGACAGCACCTTGCTAACGCTCCTTCTCAGTAACCCCACCGACGTTTTCAACAAGCTCAAAGCCCACAACCCCGAGGCAACCAATGCCACCGACCGCGCTGCACTAGAGGCGTATCTCTCCGCCCGCCGCGAATACGACGAGGCTGTCAAGGCAGCCGACGAGGCCATCGACCACCACAAGCGGCTCCTACGCCAACAGGACGACCGCGTCCTCACCAAGCTCATCCGGCTCGACAATCTGAAAGTTGCCCATCGCTTTCAACCGCTCTTACCACGTAGCATCCGGGCACGACACAACAAATTCATCCCGCGTGCCATCCCCAACGCGTACTTACCCCTACCCGCACCCCTACCGACGTCTGCCTTCAGGCGCCCCCCGATCCCATCCCCTTTCCTCCAAGCAACGCCGTGGAGCACTACCATCCCGGCTGACTGGCAACCCAACCCTGGTTGGACCCCGAAGGGAAGCTGCAGGCGATGCGGATCGTCTCGACACTGGGTACGGGACTGTCCGGACGTACGATGCGCAGGATGCGGAAAAGAAGCCCCTGGACACCTGGAGCGAGAGTGCGGAACCAGGCCGATGAAGCGACACGTATCCGCACCACCTGAAGAACCTGCGCGACGTGTGGGGGTGGTCGTCGACAATGTGTTCCTCGAAGGAATCATCAACGAGGCGAAGGAGAGGAAGGAGAAAGAAAGGCAGACGAAAGCGATACCCATCCCTCCACCACGTAGCGCTAACCCCGAACCCCCCGCCAGTCCCGTCGCGGGACCCTCGCGCCCCTGCCCCGATACACCCGTCGTCTTTCGCAAAGTCGACCCCGACTGGACACCCGACACCACTCAATGGACGTGGGACAGCTCCTGGCCGCATCAGAAGCACCTCTCTGGTGAGGAATGGAAGAATGTAGGGAGGAACGCGCGCAAGGAGTGGTTCGACGAAGAGGAGGACGACAGCGTAGATTGGGAGTTGTATGGAGATGGTGAGCAGTAAGTAGTCGAATGGGACTTCGACTCTGGCAGGGGGGTAATGAAACATTTGTCTTTCCGTTCTATTCCTTGTACTACTAGCGCCCATACTGGTGCCTGTCTTAGTGCTCACCCGCCGGTTGAACATTATGTAGCTTACATAATGAGGTCCGTGCGCACTTCGTGCCTGGTATCGTACCACTACGTTTCTTTCTTCACTAACACGACCACATAGACACGATGGTCCGTGCGCAGTCGGTACTTGTATAAGTAGTTGTACCATTAGTCGGTCGAACCCTAAGTTCGACCTGGTTATTCATTCAAGTCTCTGCTCCTCTTCGCTTGGAGTAGTGGTCATTCTCGACTTCCTCGCTCGATCTTCAGGACGATGCACTGTCCATAAGTCCTCGCTCGTCATCTACGAGTCAGGCGTCGATATAGGAGTATAGACCGTTGTATCAGTTAAGACCGCTGAGGAGTCGGTACCTAAACAGTACCACGAGTTCCTGAAAGTCTTCTCGAAGGAAGCATCCAAACGGCTACCCGAAAGGAAGCTGTACGACCATGCAATCGAACTCGTGCCCGGCTACTCGATGTTCCATTCGAAGGTGTACCCCTTATCGAACAACGAACAAGAGGAGCTTGACAAGTTCCTACAAGAGCAACTAGCAAAGGGTTACATACGGGAGTCAAAGTCCCCCATCTCGTCCCCCTTCTTCTTCATCAAAAAGAAGGAAGGGACACTTCGACCCGTGCAGGACTACCGCTAGTTGAACGCGATCACAGTCAAAAATCGCTACCCTTTGCCGCTGATCGCCGAGATGGTAGATAAGCTCCGCGGTGCCACGCTCTTCACTAAGTTCGATGTCCAATGGGGATACAACAATGTCCAGATCAAGGCCGGTGATGAATGGAAAGCGGCCTTCGTGACTAACCGGGGACTGTACGAACCCCTGGTAATGTTCTTCGGCCTCACCAATTCTCCCGCAACTTTCCAGGCAATGATGAACGAGATCTTCCATGATCTCATCATCGGTGGCAAAGTCCTCGTATACCTGGATGACATCCTCATCTTCTCTACCAACAGAGCAGAGCATGAAAAGGTCACACGCGAGGTTCTCGCCGCCTTCAGGAGAACGATCTGTTCCTGAAGCCTGAAAAGTGCGAATGGGATGTTCCCAAAGTCGACTACGTCGGCTATGTGTTCGGTGGCGATGAGGTGGTGATGGATCCCGCGAAGCTGAAAGGAATTAATGAGTGGCCGGTACCCCGGAACAAAAAGGACGTTCAGAAGTTCCGGGGGTTTGCCAATTTCTACCGCCGCTTCATCAAAGACTTCGCCAAGATCTCGTGACCACTCGACCGGCTCACAGAGAATGACCCCTGGCACTGGGGTGAAGAGGAGCAGCGTGCATTTGACGAGCTCAAGCGCCTTTTTGGCACAACCCCTGTGCTGGCGCTGTACGATCCCCACCAGGAAACGCGCATCGAAGTCGATGCCTCGGGATATGCCACTGGCGGTGTGCTGATGCAGAAGCAGGATGACGGCAAATGGCATCCCGTCGCCTTCCGATCCCATGCCATGGACTCAGCTCAGCGCAACTACGAGATCTACGACAAGGAGATGCTCGCGATCATCGAAGCCTTGGAAGAGTGGCGCCATTACCTCGAGGGGTTACCTAATCAGTTCGAGATCGTGACCGATCATAAGAACCTCGAGTACTGGCGCACGTCCCAGCATCTCACGCGTCGTCAAGCTCGCTGGTCGCTATTCCTGGCACGCTTCGATTTCCGCATCACGCACAAGGCCGGAACGTCGAACGGAAAAGCTGATGCTCTGTCACGCCAATCAGACCATCAGGTCGGCGATGAGGACGATAACACCGATCAGGTGGTCCTCCGACCGGAGAGGTTCCGCATCGCCTCCGTCAGACGCGGTCATGCCTCGGTGACAGCAGATCAGTCGCTTCTGAAGCGCATCAGGGAATGTTCGGAGAAGGATCGGGAGGTGGCCAAGGCACTTGAAAAGGTGCAGGACCTCGGGCCGCCCCGGCTGCAAAGGGGTTTGGAGGAGTGGAATGCCGAGCAAGGACTCCTATTGTTCCGCGGATGCGTATATGTCCCAAAGAATGCAGAGCTCCGGCGGGATATTGTCAAAATCCACCACGACTCGCCAATCGCCGGCCATGGCGGTCGGGCCAAAACCCTTGAGCTCGTATCATGGAACTACTGGTGGCCTGGGATGTCTAAATTCGTCAATGAGTACATAAGCACCTGCGATGTGTGCAACCGTACCAAGACATTCCCAGCCAAGCCCCAGGGACCACTGAAGCCGAACGAGATCCCCGAGCGCCCGTGGCAGATCATCACGACCGATATGATCGTTGGCTTGCCGAAGTCTGATGGATTCGACTCAATCCTGGTTACCGCTGACCGCTTCACTAAGCAGGTCCACTTCTCGGCCTGTCATGAGACCCTGACGGCAGAAGGTGCGGCAGACCTGTACATCCGCGATGTGTTCAAGCATCATGGGGCCCCGGCCAAGGTCATATCAGACCGAGGACCCCAGTTCGCTTCAAAGTATCTCCATGCGGTGTACAAGGGCCTAGGGATCGAGCCGGCGCTGTCCACAGCTTTCCACCCTCAGACAGACGGCCAGACCGAGCGCTGGAATCAGGAAATTGAGCAGTACCTGCGTGCTTTCACAAGCCACAGGCAGGATGATTGGGCGAAACAGCTACCGCTTGCAGAATTTGCGCTGAATAATCGAGTTCATTCCGCAACTGGGCACTCCCCTTTCTTCCTGCATCAAGGGTACAATCCTGAAATCCAGGTTCGGATCAATCCGATGTCTGCGATGCCCGCAGCCGCTGATCGGCTCAAGATCTTGAGGGAGATACGCGACGATACGCGCTCTGCGCTCGAGCTGTCCGCCGAGCGCATGAAAGTGTACTATGACAAGCACATGCAGGAGGCACCGGTCTTTGCGTCGGGGGACAAGGTCTGGCTTGATGCCCGGAACCTTAAGCTGAAACAGCCGAGCAAGAAGCTCAGTCCCAAGTGCCTCGGACCTTATGCCGTGCGGCGAAAGCTTGGAGACCTGGATTACGAATTAGTCCTGCTGAAGTTGGTGCCGGTGCACCCAGTATTCCATGTCTCCCTGCTAAGCAAGTACACGCGTAGCGACATCCCGGGCCGGGAGCCGGAGGAGCCGCCTGCCATTGAGGTTGAGGGCGACGAGGAGTACGAGGTTGAGGAGGTCAAGGATTCGAGAATCTTCCGGCGTCAGCTGCAGTACCTCGTCAAGTGGAAGGGTTATGACGACTCGCATACGTCATAGGAACCGGCGCGCAACATTACGAATGCGCCGGCCCTCATAGCCGACTTCCACCGGAAGAATCCGAACGCCCCTCGTCGCCTCAACGCGGCTACCTTTGGTGGTCTCAACTTTCAGCCAATGCCTTCGCCGCTGACTGAAGCACGCTGCCGCTCCGGGTGGGAAATGGGCAAGGGCACCTCGCATGAGGTCATGCGCCGTTGAGGGGGGGGTAATGTCACGAGTTGGTACGGCGTCTAGCCGTTTTTTAATTTTTTCCTTTTCGCGGGCTCGAACCCGCGACCTTTGTACTACATACCAGATATGGACGCGTCGTTATCTACTGTATGATTAGATTAGATGGGGTGGCAGTGCGCGGCACAGCTCGGGCTCCGCTGACACAGCCTCTCTGACTCACCGGCCCCCGGGGCCGCGTCAGCATGCTGCGCATGGACCAGCTGTGCACGGACCAGTGCGCACAGCCTCCCCTAAACTCCCCCTGTATATAAGCCGGCCTCTGCTGCCCTAGGGACCTCAGTTTCGACCTCTTGTCCCTAGGTCAGTAAGCCCTCATTTGTATTCTTTCTTACCCTACTAACCAATACATTTACTTGTCCCTAGCCTTAGGTTTGAGCATTGCTCACCATCGCTTCGGTGAGATCTAGTTGGACGCCCCCAG
>NW_020169838.1:1974673-2002199 GCF_002117355.1 Postia placenta MAD-698-R-SB12 | reverse complement strand
AGGTCATGCGCGTTGAGGGGGGGTAATGTCACGAGTTGGTACGGCGTCTAGCCGTTTTTAATTTTTCCTTTTCGCGGGCTCGAACCCGCGACCTTTGTACTACATACCAGATATGGACGCGTCGTTATCTACTGTATGATTAGATTAGATGGGGTGGCAGTGCGCGGCACAGCTCGGGCTCCGCTGACACAGCCTCTCTGACTCACCGGCCCCCGGGGCCGCGTCAGCATGCTGCGCATGGACCAGCTGTGCACGGACCAGTGCGCACAGCCTCCCCTAAACTCCCCCTGTATATAAGCCGGCCTCTGCTGCCCTAGGGACCTCAGTTTCGACCTCTTGTCCCTAGGTCAGTAAGCCCTCATTTGTATTCTTTCTTACCCTACTAACCAATACATTTACTTGTCCCTAGCCTTAGGTTTGAGCATTGCTCACCATCGCTTCGGTGAGATCTAGTTGGACGCCCCCAGCTTTTAGGTTTTCCCCTGTCGCTTGACCTCAAGTCGCGACAGGATGCCGCTTAGGTACTTGTCGCAGAGTTCCAGGTCTCCATACCCGGAATGGTCTGCCGGACCCTTGAATAGTGCAGAGAACTCCGCGACAGTGCATTTTTCGCGGACTGACTTGTCCGCACAGAGCTTTGCCAGTTCTACCTGGGCTGCAGCTTCATCGTCTAGGTTGCCAAAGCGGGCTTTGAGCGCGGTAGCAAAGGCAGCCTCATTTGCGAACGGGGTCGTGACTCCTTGGACACCTAGCTGTACTGACACAAGTTGGGCAAAGAAGGGAGTGGCCCAGGTACGGGTGTCGCTGTCGAGGAGGCTTAGAGCAACCTGCACCTTGAGCTCAATGGTCATCAACGACGTGTTGACCAGCCAATATCTACGGAGTTGGGATAGGAACTGGTCACACTCAATGACGGTTTTTCCATTGTATTGTAGGGGGAGTAGGAGCCTCAGTGTCTCCTTGTCGGGAGTGGACACTGGGGACGACATTACCGGCGACGAGGGGGACGAAGGACTGCCCGTGGGCGAAGGTGGCTGTTGTGACTGTCCGCCGGGTGAACTTCGGGAGGAGCGAGTGCTTAAGCGGCCTCGCGGCAACGACAGTGGTGGAGGCGACGGAGGAAATCCGGTGGCGGGGTGATGTACAACAGGGACTGGAGTCGAGGAGGAGGCTGCTGACGACGAGCTGGCCCAAGTAACCGCTGGACTGTCGCGGGGCTCAGGCTTCGGGTGTCACGAGTTGGCACAGCGCCTAGCCGTTATTTAATTTTTTCCTTTTCGCGGGCTCGAACCCACGACCTCTGTACTACACGCCTGATATGGACGCATCGCTATCTACTGTACAATTAGATTAGATAAGGCGGCAGTGCACGGCACAGCTCGGGCCCCGCTGACACAGCCGCTGTGACTCACCGGCCCCCGGGGCCGCGTCAGCATGCTGCGCACAGACCAGCTGCACATGGACCAACGCGCACAGCCTGCCCTTATCTCCCCCTGTATATAAGCCAGCCTCTGCTGCCCTAGGGACCTCAGTTTCGACCTCTTGTCCCTAGGTCAGTAAGCTCTCATGTACTTACTTCCTTTTCCTCACTAACTAATATATTCTTGTCCCTAGCCTTAGGTTTGAGCATTGCTTACCATCGCTTTGGTGAGAACCAGTTGAACGCCCCCAGCTTTCTTAGGTTTTCCCCTGTCGCTTGACCTCAAGTCGCGACATCGGGTTCCTTTCCAACCGTGGCCCCAAGGAGGACTGGGGGAGCATTTGAGGGGTCACTGCAGGCTTTGCGACTGCCTCAGCTCCTCAAGGGAGATCGGGATCTCCTCGCGCTTGACCTGTACTGGTGACAGGTTGGGGAATGTGGGTGCCTGGGGATGAGGGTCGGGATGGGACGGGAGTGACGTGGCGAGAGGTAGATCTCGATATGCCAGTGTACCGAAGTGCGGGGCCACTGGGATGCTGAACTTGCCTTATTGGCATGTAGCGTCCTTCATCAGCAGTGATGGACCATGGAATGCGATTAGGGCACGGTTGTCGATCACAAATGAAGAATGGAGCTCTGGATCTGTCACTCTCTGGGTCGTCGCGGGAGACGTCGATTTGCTCCTGGGTGTCAAATGTGTGCTCGAGTTGAGAGCAGTCGAAGAATTCATCAGCCACGGTGATGGGGGAAGGAAGGGGAGGTGCGTGTGCTATGAAAGGCCGTACTAGCTAGCTTACACCTACGGCACCTGAGATAACACTGAGGTTCGCAGTTCACGTGGGGCCCAGTACTGCTTTTGGCTAGTATGCAACAGGAACCTAGTCCACACATCCGTTTAAGGACAAACACTGCCCACTGAAGTGCAGGTGCTGAAAGGTTTGTTCCCTGAGTGGTGGCGATGTATGGTAGGCTATCTACGTATCATAGGGTACAGTAGGGGTGCGCACCACCCAACCTGTAGGAAGTGAAGAGAGTGAATGAGTTGCGTGTGAATGCCGGCAGCGAGGGGGAGTTTCGACCTAATGTCGCGACTTGGGGTCAAGCGACAAGGACAAACAAATGCAAAAGGCTGGGGGCGTTCGACTGGGTCTCACTGAAGTGATGGTGAGCAATGCTAGGGACAAGTTAATTAGCATAGGAAAGTAAGTAAGTACAGGGGCTTACTGACCTAGGGACAAGAGGTCGAAACTGAGGTCCCTAGGGCAGCAGAGGCTGGTTTATATACATGGGGGATTTAGGGCAGGCTGTCTATGTTGGTCCGTGCACAGCTGGTCTGTGTACAGTGTTGCTGATGCAGCCCCAGGGGCTGGTGAGTCAGCGTGGCTGTGTAGGTGGCGCCCGGGTTGTGCCGTGCACTGCCGCCCCATCTAATCTAATTGTACAGTAGATAAGGACTTGTCCGTTTGAGCATATGGTACAGAGGTCGCGGGTTTGAGCCCGCGAAAAGGAAAAAATTAAAAAACGGCTAGACGCCATGTCAACTCGTGACATTCCCTGTGAGTCAGTCAAGTTGAAATCTTAACAAAATGAAGCGATGGTAGAAGTTGGAGAACCCCCAGAACTTCTGAACATCCTTTTTGTTCCGGGGTACTGGCCACTCATTGATTCCTTTAAGCTTTGCAGGATCCATCACTACCTCATCGCCACCGAACACATAGCCGACATAGTCGACCTTGGGAACGTCCCATTCACACTCCTCAGGCTTCAGGAACAGATTGTTCCCCTGAAGGCGACAAAGAACCTCATGTGTGACCTTCTCATGCTCCTCCTTATTGGTGAAGAAGACAAGTATGTCATCTAAGTATACAAGGACCTTGCCACCGATGATGAGATCGTGAAAGATCTCATTCATCATGGCCTGGAAGAAGGTCGCGGGGGAGTTAGTGAGGCTGAAGAATATCACCAGGGGTTTGTATAGTCCCCGGTTAGTTATGAAGGCAGCCTTCCACTCGTCACTGGCTTTGATCCGGACGTTGTTGTAGTTCCATCTGACGTCAAACTTTGTGAAGAGCGTAGCACCACGGAGTTTGTCTACCATCTTGGTGATTAGCGGCAGTGGGTAGCGATTCTTGATGGTGATTGCGTTCAACCGGCGGTAATCCTGTACTGGTCAAAGTGTCCCTTCCTTCCTTTTGATGATGATGATGATGAAGGGGGACGAAATGGGCGACTTCAACTCCTGTATGTAGCCTTTTGCCAGCTGCTCCTTTAGGAACTTGTCCAGTTCCTCCTGCTCATTGTTCGACAAGGGGTACACCTTCGAATGGAATGTCAAATAGCCAAGCACGAGTTCAATCGTGTGATTGTACGGCTTTCTTTCGGGTAGGCATTTTGATGCTTTCTTGGAGAAGACATTCAGGAACTCGTGGTACTGGATTGGTACTGATTCCTCAGCAGTTCTAACGACCTTCTCCTTGATCTCTTCCTCAGCGAACAGCTGAGAGTATGTATGTCCTGCAGCGATGAACAGCTGAGCAGCACCTGGAAGCGTGATACCTTGCTCCCAAACCTCGATCAAGTCGGCCTCGGTTCATTCAATCTCTTCCGGCTCCTCCTCAGGCTCAAAGTCCAGGAGTACCTTACTCCAGCAGGCACTGGTGACCGACCATTTGGACTTTGGTGAATGCCTGCGCACCGTGGGCCTGACCCCTGTATCATGCACAGTCGCTGCTTGCTCCATTCGGCCAGTCCTCCTGGTGCCACACGTTTCAGGGCATCATGACAGCTTGAACAAGCCTGTCTCCCAATCAATTTCGGGGTTGTGCTCACATAGCCAATCCAACCCAATGATCACATCCTCTGGACCTATGTCTGTGACCATAAACACTGTCTTCTCAACGTGATCTCCTATCTGCATCTGTAGCATGGCTACTTCTGAGATGCCTCCATCTTTATTCAGGGTGCCATCGATATTATAGAGTGGAATGGGTTCCTTCAACCTTCGTGTCTGCACCTTGTTCTCTATGATGAATTACTTATTGATAAACTTTGTGGTGGCTCTGCTGTCCACCATAGCGATTATGTTCTTTTGCCATCTTTTTCCCTTGAGTCGAACCAGAATGTGAAAGTGCTGGGACCCATGGTCCAATTCATACACCATTGCAGAAGACAATACATCGTATTTATTACATGATACTCGCGGCCCGATGCGTGCGGCACGAAGCGTGGACTGGATCAAAAATCCTCCTCCTTCATTGCCTGATAGTGTTCAAGCTCCTCGCGCATCGACTTCACCTGTGCCATTAAGTCCACCAGCTCTGATTGCTCAGATTTTGCTGAAGCGGCACTTATACTTGCCGAGGATGAAGCAACAGGGGCGCTTGCCGCAGCCTGGGTGGAACCCGAGGCAACCGTAGCCCGTGCGTCGGCGCGTTTTGTGTAAGACTTGTCCTTACAGTTGGGGCACTTGAAATGACGATACCCTTGCTTCCCGCAGCCAAAGCAACTGCTGGGGAAGTCTCCTTTTCCGACGGCTGCGTTGATGCTGGCCAAAGCATTTTGCAACCGGGGGGACCACCACGTGTCCCTCTGCATCTGCCTCCTCGAGCTGAGAAGAAATGGTTCAACTCGGGCTGACAGGCGCGGCTGATGTCAAGTATTTGGTCGACTGCCGTGGTGCACTTGTCAGTGTCTTCCCATGTAGTGAATGTTTCGAGCTCGATTTTGCGGTAGACATGAGAAAGGATGCCACTCAGGTACTTGTCGCGGAATTCCAGGTCACCATACCCAGAATGGTCTGCCAGACCCTTGAATAGCATAGAGAACTCCGCAGCGGTACACTTTTCATGCATTGACTTGTCAGCACAGAGTTTCGCAAGTTCTACCTGAGCCGCTGTCTCATCATCGAGGTTGCCGAAGTGAGCCTGAAATGCTGTGGCGAAGGCTGCTTCATTGGTGAAGGGTGTTGTGGCTCCACGGGCACCAATTTGAACTGATACGAGCTGGGCAAAGAGCGGGGTGGCCCATGTGCAAGCATCACCATCAAGGAGGCTCAAGGCGACCTGCACTTTGAGCTCAATGCTTGTAAGTGTCGTGTTGACCTGCCAGTATATGTGTAACTGGGATAGGAACCAGTTGCATTCGATGACCGTTTTTCCATCATAGTGGAGAGGGAGGAGTTTCAATACCTCCTTGTCGACTGGGGAGGACATTATCGGCGGCAAGGGGGATGGAGAACTGCTTGGGGATGGAGACGGTGCATGTGGCTGTTGACCGGGCGAACCTCATGAGGACTGATGCGAAGAGCAGCCTCGTGATGGCGACAGTGATGGAGGCACTGAAGGAACTGGGGCGGCAGAGCTACGTATGTCAGGGACTGCAGACATGGAGGGGAGTGCAGTTGGTGATGCGGCCCGACTAAGAACAGCAGACTCGGGCTCCAAGACTCCTTCTTCACTCTCCACAGGCTCTGGCTCTGGCACAGGGTCTGTAGGGAGATCGGTGTCTCCTCGTGTTTGACTTGGACCGGCAACAGGCTGGGGTATGCAGGAGCTAGGGGAGACAGGGTGGGAATACCGAGATGCGGACCATGATGCAAGGTTGCTATGAGGACCGAGCAGATGTTGGGCCCTTCGGATTGCTTTGTAATGGTTGTAGTCTTGCTCAATCAATCAAGGTGTTCGGTTGGGGCACGGCTGCTACTCACAGGCAACAATGAGAGCAGTGGGACCATTGGTGATGTAGACATTAACAAGGTCCTTTGAATCGAAGGCATGGATAAAGCCTTGACAGGCAGCCACTGCTTTTGGCTAGTATGCAACAGGAACCTAGTCCACGCATCCGTTTAAGGACAAACACTGCCCACTGAAGTGCAGATGCTGAAAGGTTTGTTCCCTGAGTGGTGGCGATGTATGGTAGGCTATCTACGTATCATAGGGTACAGTAGGGGTGCGCACCACCCAACCTGTAGGAAGTGAAAGAGTAAGTTGTGTTGTGTTTTGAACGCTGGCAGCGAGAGGGAGTTTCGACCTAATGTCGCGACTTGGTGTCAAGCAACAAGGAACAAACAAACTCAAAGGCTGGGGGTGTTCGACTGGGTCTCACCAAAGCAATGGTGAGCTATGCTCAAACCTAAGGCTAGGGACAAGAAAATGTATAAGTTAGTAAAGGTAAGTAAGTAAGTACAGGGGCTTACTGACCTAGGGACAAAAGGTCAAAACTGAGGTCCCTAGGGCAGCGGAGGCAGGCTTATATACAGGGGAAGATAAGGCAGGCTGTGTACACTGGTCCATGCACAGCTAGTCCATGCATAGCATGCTGATGTAGCCCTGGGGGCCGGTGAGTCAGAGCGGCTGTGTTAGCGGGGCCCGAGCTGTGCTGTACACTGCTGCCCATCTAATCTAATCGTACAGTAGATAACAAGATGTCTGTTTGAGTGTATAGTACAGAGGTCGCAGGTTCAAGCCCGCGGAAAGGAAAAAATTAAAAAACAGCTAGACGCTGTACCAACTCGTGACAAAATCCTTACAAAAACAGCCTGACTCCACTGCCAGCCATGGCGCGTGCCACTTTCAACCTCTCAAGACTGTTGACGATGGTGAGGATCGGGGTTATGGCAACTCAAACACTCTACATACAAGTCAAAGATGGCTCTCTGTTCTACCATGGCTTGCATATGCCATACTCTTATGCTTGTCAGCTCTACTGCTTCTGATGTCACGTCGTGGGTGCGATTCCCAACACTGTGTGCAGCAAGTATCAGCATATTGTGTGTACCCCTTCCACTGAAATCCTAATTGAAGTTAACTGCAAAACACAGCACCCGCAATAGAGGCCATAGAATACATGGACATCACCTTCAATGGCACTTTTCATTTTCCCTCTCAACTGCAGGCAGAGTTTGATACGGATTGGGAGAGCAAAATTATTACAAGTTAGTCCCCTGCAATGTTTTACTCAATGATGCTTAGGGAAATGTGTAAAACAGTGCTGCCACTTCAAATCACGGGTGATACCTTGTCGGAACTTGGCAAGGAAGTAACACCATCACTTGTCCAGCTACCCAAGGAATCTGGCGGTGGCTACCTGGCATCGCTGGAAATAATACACCAGATGCACTGTCTTGTACATTAGCACTCTCCGAGTCTTAGTAAGTCTCACCGGCTGACGATGCTCTGCATTCATTTGGTTGGTTCCCACTCCAGGACAGGTTGCGCAGAGCCGTTGACTGTGCGGTTGATAGCACCAAAGAAGAGATTCCTGCGTCTGATCAACTTCACATAGGTACTTTACTATGCATCCACGAGTGCGGCATTGAATTGAGCCCCTCTTCAGATCACTGTGTCAACATGCTTCGTCAACAATTATTGTGCGTTGCCGACACTGGGTTGATTACGTACCACTGGGTTGAAGGGAGAGACGCTCCTTTTCCCGACTTCAACACCTTGCACAAGTGTAAGGATGTCAACAGGATCAAGGAGTGGAACCGACAGAATGGTGTGCGGATCCCGACGAAGAGCATTATAAGAACCCCGGACGTCGTCGATTTAAAAGATTTCCCTTGAAACCTGACACCGGTAGTTCTGTACATGTTCTCGTGCGTTTCATCTGACCGTTGACCACGGCCGTCGGCTGTTCCAAACACGAATCATGCTCTGTTTTGACCCTGTTATCCCAAACCAAGTCTGCCATATCACATCTCGTGGACTGCAACTTGAGAGTCGGTCATGCCACCAAAACCTGACTGATCAGGTCCTCGCCTGACTTGCGCTCACGTATTCATGAGGCGCTCGTAAAGTTTGAAACTCACAAACTTCTGCGATCCTCGGGACGCGCGTCTGATGTTCGTCCAGTTTCATGACATGGTGTGGGGTGTTCCGCATTTCGGATCTATTGGACTTCTGAACATGTGGTCAAGAGGGCGTTCGCAAGCTCAGGCGCCATTGTAGCCGGGGTCGGAAGCCCCGTATCAATAAGACACCTTGGCTACATTGCAAGGACCCGGCAATGCTTGTCGTGGCAACAAGCTGCAGTTTCAGACCAAAAAGTAGTACCTACATAGTACAGATCATGGAGCTGGACCCATGGACAGGGATTTCCGGAATTAGAAACAGCGTACACCGCAGTTTAGGCATGATGGGCGCGCGTCAGCTGGAGGAAGAAACAACACGGCTATTTGACGACGTACGTGCGCTACTAGCTATCAAAATGCTATCCCCGCAACAACTCCTACCGTGTAACCTTCTCCATAAGTATATAGTGCATTTTCTGACTACAAGGGCTGTACACTTCTTCTACGCTCCGGATGATGATAATACACACTGTGTCTTCTCGCTTGCCCGCTCGGTTCTGCAGCCCCTTCCGAATCCTGCATTATCTGAGTGCCACTCTCATCAGATTCGTCTGAGTCCCCGTCACCGCCCGTCAGCCAACTGTCACCCTCGGGAAGAGCAATAACCCCTGAGCCATGATCGTAGCTCACGCAATGACGGAGCCGACCATGTCCTTGAACCTCACTTGGTTGAAGATCCTTCCACGGGTTTGCTGTAGCATCTACGGAGCTGTCCACCTGAGATACCTGTGCGTGCTCCTCATGCTGCATTGTTGTATCCGCAGAAGGCACGATATCACTTTGCGCACGACTACGCTTCTTCCGAAGAGCCACCAAGACACCTGATCCGCGATCCTGTCCAGTACCGACGTCTGGTGCACGTGGTGCAGATAACTCATTGGGTCGTTTCCGCGGGAACCATGGATGAGGTAACACGCCATTCAGGGCTGGGTGCCCGTATCTCCTCTTTCCTGTACTAGACGGATGTTAGTTGCATGATGAATAGCCAAGACCGACTTACTTTAGCACACCACTATACCAATTCGCCATAGGAGGCTGAGACTAGACATAATGTTCATCAACGATTCAAGGAAATTCGACTGAGGGTGCTTACGTAGTCTGTACGGTCATCTTCAGGCGCGATGTAGAGGGTCTCGTCATTCTGCGCGTACCGTCGGTGATTGAGGTTGCTATCGAATGTCCAATAAGTGATAACATTGTGCGGACAAAAATAAATTGTACCTTTGCGACCATGTGACGGGATGGCCAGCCCTCAGCTGCACGACATCAGCCGAATTTTCACCCCGCTGGACTTCGAATATGGCGCTGAGGTTTACGAATTTGCTCAACGGTCGGAACGCCTTGTACGTGTACCACGACCAGACCACAGTCCCAGCCAGTAGAGGTACGAGCAGTGTCGATAGAACAAAGCTTTTCTTCAATATGAAGATGCCCATCATGAAGACGATGAAGATAATGACACCCCATATCAGGCGAGCGAATGTGATTGGCCATGCCTGACCTTGGGACTCATACGGTTTGTAGAACACTGTCAACCATGCCTTGTCAGTACCACATCCTTGACGAAAAACAGTCGCTCGCACCAAAGAGCAGCTTATACTTGTAAACCACGTAGGCTACTCCGAAGTAGAGAGCTCCGAAGATTAGGATTAGAGGTTGGATGACGCTGTAGAGTAGTGTGATCACGAAGATCAATATAGCTTGAGGATACACGACGCCATAGTTGATCATCGGTGGTGCATTCAACTCAGCAAAATCTGGAACCACGGTCAGTCAAACGACGTGAATCTGACATGAATATTACCTCTTGGTGTCCGCGTGAGGAATATGCGATATATTATGCGGGGGATCATGACACCGAGAGACAGGAGCTGTAATGGCATGATACCAAGGCCTGATATGTGTCAGCACAGGCACATGCAATCAACCCGTAGCTACGCACCTTGCAAGATCACGTATGACAAGAAGAAATGTCTATCCCAGAATTCAACTATTCATTCATACCTAATACCACAGGCTCCTCACCTTGCTTTACCGGCCGCCAGAGCATCGGCCAGTTTCTCGACACCCTTGGCTGGCGAGCTGGCGAGATCGCGAACAAGCTGCCAGTACGTACTCGCCACCAGAAAAATGAAGACTACGTTCACTAGTAGGAACAGGAAGTATCTGGATCATTCGGCCGCTTAGCGGGAGACCATGACACGCGCGATATCCACTCACTTCCGGAGCAAAGAGTACTCGATCCAACTCCGCGCAGGATAGCCTTGAAAATACGTGAGGCCTGTGACAAGCTGACGTAAACATTGTGTTTAGTGACGTCTCAAACAATGCAGTATACCTTCCAGAACGAACGGCAAGACTGCATTTAAAGACATGATCGCGACGGATGGGAGAGAGTTCTGCACTATGGCTCGGACCCGTGGATTTGCGTCGATTAATTCGCCAAGCTGAGGCCAAATCTTCTTGATCTCCTTGAAGCTGAGCAACGTCGCCAGAGCTGACGTAGGTACAAGCCAGAAAAACAGAAGAAGGCCCATGGCGCACATCACCATCCATTCACGGACGCGCAGTGTCATGGGAGAATGTGTCACGTTTGACCAGACGATATCGCGCGGTTCAGGCGCGAGCGACGTGAGGCATTGCTGAGGGGTGGGAGCATGTGCGACCTGAGCAGCCATTTGCTGTTCACAATCACAACCATCAACTTTGTGCGTATGCAATACCACTTCCTCACTTACTGCGCTAGACATATTTTCGAAGGTTACAAAAGCCGAATGAGTCGCCCTGAACCGTCCGTTTTTCCTCCTTGTCTTCACCTGTTCGTCCGCCTTTTCGAACTCCTGCTGCAGGTATTCGAGGGCATCCACTTTTCGACCAAACCACTTGGTGCGAAGGGTGGGTCGTGGCCGATTAGGCACCGTAGTCAGCTGTGGCGATGCCTCGGCATCCCGGTCGTCGACATTGACGTCGATGAGCGGCGACCGGTCTTGCTGTTGCTGTAGAGGGGGCTGTACATCTACGGTGCTTGGATTTCGGACATACCGCGTCCAAGCGGACTCCAACCGAAGCAGAGCGGCCGTACGCATGTCGAGGAATCGCTTGAGGGCGCCTACCTCTCTGCATACGCTGACGCTCTCTACGCTCAAGCCCATGCTCTCGAAGTACTCTGCGAGAGCTCGCTCGCCTCGTAGATACTCAGGAAGATGTGTCACCATCACGGTACGGGCGGGAATAGAGTGTACGAGTTCGAGTGAATAAAGCTGCCGGGCACGGATGAACTTCTGGTAGTTGTCTTGAATGAAGTATAGGGCGAGAAGGGTGAAGATGTAAGTGAAAAGTAGATGAACAGATAAATATGAGTTGGCATCGCTGATCAGGTCGAGCCAATCATAACCGGTCGAGTTAGTGGGAGTAGGGTTCGCAGTCGTGCTCCAGTCAGTGTTATTGCTATCAGTCCTTCCATCGCCGATATCGACGTTATTCTAAAGGGAACAGAGGTCAATGTGACACCACAGAGTGAACAGAGCTAGTCCACACACCTTCAAGTTGATTGGCATGAGCATCGTTACTGCAAATATGGAGCAAACTGAGAAGAGCCAGAATGACATTTTGAAAAAATTGAGAAGCTAGAATTCGTGTTATATTTTACAAAGAATAGGACCAGTATCCAGGCTCACCATCGCAGCATCAAGTCCTACGATTTGTAATACGGAGAATTCTGAGGTGCGAAGAGTCGGCAGAATCCATCCAAAAAATGCCTGATGAGCATGGGCCTCGTGGGGCGAGAAGGCTCGAGGTGAGGATCAGCGCAGAGTTTAAGATTTTCAAGGTCATTGATTACCTTTGAGCTTCGTTCGAGGTGCGAACATCAAAGGCCACCTAGTCCGGCAGTAGCAGAATAGTAGGAAAGACGTTAAGCCGATTGTGATGGAAAGGCCCAGTTGTGTCGTGAACCAAGGACCTTCAAATTTATCTTGATACGAGGGAATCAATCATCAGTACTTTTCGATAATTGCATGATGACACTCTTACAAGTAGGTGGTGTCCCCGGAGGCAATCCAGGCCCGCCATCGTCCGGATCATCCAAGGCGTGAAAGAACAGCGAGTATGACATTAACCGTTGCAAAGATGAATGCGGGTATACGATAGAAGAGCCTGTGAGAGGAGCGGCCTTCACAAAAGATGCAATGAAGAGGCGTGCATGCACTAAGACAGCGCTTGCAAAACAGCGCGAGCGACAACCTTCGCGCGTGTGCGGGCCACCAACGCGATAGTCACGTGCATACGGCACGTTAGATAAGATAAGATGGCTGACTCGAGCGCGTGTAGTTGCTTTATGACTGCTCGCTCCGCGCTTCCTGGCACTCTACTTTGCTCTCCTGCGACTGTAGTCCCTACCATGATAACTCGAATATATAACGACTAAACATCCTTGTATCTATGTTTGGAGAGCACGAATCAGAAAGCCCCCGCGTTCCGAGCCCTTGGGATCACTTTCTTCCCAACGAGTCCTCTGTCGACTCGGCGAAGCAGATCAGTCGCAGTGTGCCCAAGCTTGTCCCCGAGGCTGAGGAGGTATGTCTCATTCTATACAGTGATGTTCCACTCTCCGAGTAGTCTCCTCCGGCATGTGAGACGTCTAGTCGGCAGCTGGCGCATCGCTCCGCTGTCTACCCATCTAACACTGTCTACAGGGAAATGTCGAGTACAAGCTCAAGCTGACGAATATATCGCCCGCACGCTTCGCTCGGCTCGTCACGCAACTCAAGTGGCGTCTCCTTGAAGGCGGCGGCCAAGCATACTATGAGCTCGGCGTCGCTGACTCGGGCGCGCTCATCGGCCTCTCACGCGCTGACCTCGAGCAGTCACTCGAAACCCTCGAGATGATGGCCGGCGAGATCGGCGCGTCCGTTATTGTCGTGAAGGAGATTGAGGTCCCGCCCGCCATGTATACTCTCGCCGATGACGCTGCGCGGCTCCTCGACCCCGTCACCGGCGGCTGGACACGCAAGATGAAGCGCCGCATGGTCTCACCCGGCGCAGGCGGCAGCGGCGAGGAGGATGCCACGACAACCGCGACCGAGACCGAGACCGACTTCACGGACGGGGACTTTGATGACACCCCGTCAGTCGGTACACCCGCCGATGACCCGCACGTGTCTCAGCATAACGTACGCTGCCAACCTTTCGCACACCGCGTCACATCGCACCCGGGTCGACTTTCAACGCAGTCTTCACCGTTCATTTCCCCGCTGGATGACGACCTCGCGCTATTTCCCATGGAGCCTGAGCCGCCACACATCTTCACTTCTACTGCTGCTGACGATGCGCCCGCGCTCGTCCCCGCGTTCTCCGTCGACCTCGAAATTGCGTCAGTGTACAAGCCGCGGCCGATGCGCAGACGCACACATGCTTTGCCTGCCGCTACCCCTGCTGCAGTGCTCCACGGTAAGCACGCACGGCGCCAGAAGTACAAGGAGAAGGAGAAGAAGACGCAACCCTGGCATACGCCACCCGAGAGCGAGGGCAATGTCACGGCGGCGCTGGGCAAGCTAGACTCCAAGGCGGCGCAACGTCGGCTTGCGCGCGACCGCAGACGTGAGGACAAGCGACGGGCGTACCAAGCGGCGCAGGGTGGGTCCACTGATGCGCCGTCGGTAGAATACGCAGCGGAGCCTGTTATGGGCGCGGATTCGTGCATAGGTAGCCTCGTGGACGAGGATCAGTTGGCGTGTGGGCTGGAAGCATTGCATGTTGAGGCAGCAGTAGCATCGGTGCCTTCAACATTTAGCTCAATAGATGGGGAGACCACCACTGAAGACGGCAAGCCTCCGAATATACAGCTTGGTGCTGGCCCGGGGGCATCGCGCCTCATCGTGGAGGCCCTCGTGGTGCGGAAGATGTCCATTGAAGAAGCATTTCTGGACTTTGGAGGGTTCCAGCTTGTCTGACAGAATTTGCCTGTCATACTGCACCGGGCGGAAATCCGAACAGCTCAGCAGACCACTTCTCACGGATCCTGTATACTAAACAATCTGTATACGTGTAGCTTTTATATTTATATTTATGTTCCATCTTAATACGCCTCAGGTTGACATGATACTCACCGTACCAGTAATACACCTCGAACAATAGGACGAGTCTGAAGACGTATATTGAAGATGTCTTGGTATGACGAGAGCATCTCAAGCAATCTGACTCGGACATACAGGGTTATGATGCACCCCAAGATAGATAAAGCAGTAGTTGACATCAGCAGCAATCCCTAAGATAATTTTGGCAGCGACCATGATAGCGGTCGTTACCTCAAATGGCAGGTCTACGTGATAAAGGTGTGAGCACTATCATACATTGAGGCCCTTGGAATACTCACGAGATCTCCCTGCTAGGGTGGACGTGAATCGAAGAGTGGCTTGGGACACCCAGGATACGTGGGTATGCGTTCAAGTTCTTGTGCAGCGTCAACTGGAACACGGACGCGCCGCCGTTACTGCAAGACAGCACCTTCAACGTGGGCACACAATATCTGACACCCACTTTACTCACCGGCTGGTAATAGTCGAATACGCAAGGAAGAAGACCCAGATCCTGTACCACCTGACTCGGCTGTGAGTTGGAAGTAACATGGCCGAAGCATGCACGCGGACATACCGTTCGCCATACGACTCGATGACCTTGTCCTTGTTTGAGACCCAGTTACGGTACCACCGCCAGATCGTCGCGCTGTAGTGCACGCCAAGCACGTCAATGTTCTTCACCTCGAAGCCGGCAGCCTCGACCTGGTTTATGACCCAGCCGAGCGAGCACGACGCGTCGGCGCCAGGGAAAATGTACTTGTTCATGAAGAGACCCCTGAAGGTGGCAGGATCAGAAGCATTCACACGCCAAATTCATCAATGGAATTCACCAAATAAGGTCCTCATACTGCCATGAAGGACGGATACCAGCCACCTGGAAGACGAAGATACCGTCGTCGTCTAGGAGATCGTACATCTGGCGCAGGAAGGTTTGGTAGCGGCGGATTCCGACGTGCTGCCGGCGTGAGACGCGTAAGGGTAGGCAGCGCACAACTACAAGCTCTTTATCATACCTCGGCCATCTCGAGACTGACAATCTTGGTGTATGCGCTGCGCCCACCGGGGATGTCACGGTAGTCCATGCAGAGAATGCGGTGACGCGACGGGTCACCACCCTACAGGGCATACTCAGTGAGAAACGAGGTAGGGAAAGAGGTCAGCGCACGTTCTCCTGGATACGAGCGTTGCCGAATTTGGTCTGGTTGCGTCCGAGAGTAACACCAGTCACCTCACACCCGTAGTTCTTTGCTGCGAAAGCACAGAGTGTACCCCATCCGCAGCCGACATCCAGGAGACGATCATCTGGTTGGAGATCAAGCTGGACGAAGCGTTAGGACAATGTTATCACGTTAAAGGTGTGGAGATAACCTTTTCACAAACGATGGTCAACTTGTTGTCCTGCAACTCTTCGAGCGATTCCTCCTCCGTTAAAGAGAGGACGACGCCGGAGGTATACACCATACGTGGTCCAAGGAACCTGCCATGTTTACGCGCGTTAGATTAACCGCATCGTGTCTGGAACACGTAACTGACCATTCATAGAAGTCATCACCTCCTGCATGGGAGACATGTTATAGACTATACCACCTCAAAGGAGCACGTCAAAGACGTACGGTCGTAATGTCCACGGACTTGCTCTTCGTCCTGACTCTTCGCGTGCATAATCACGTCGGGAACAAGTACGGTGAAGACGTATTTGAAGAGAGTCCACGTGAAAGTCATCTTTGCCCAGTCATGACGCTGCTCCATGATGTCAAGTACGTCGCCT
This sequence comes from Postia placenta MAD-698-R-SB12, assembly GCF_002117355.1. NCBI lineage: Eukaryota > Fungi > Basidiomycota > Agaricomycetes > Polyporales > Adustoporiaceae > Rhodonia > Rhodonia placenta. Next base: position 1,986,084 of record NW_020169838.1, on the reverse strand, counting down.
GCGGGAAAGACGCGTCAAAACATGCTGCGGAACGCGTTTCTAGACGGGACAGACCATTGAAGTCAATCTTGTCGTCGAAATACGCGTCATGGAATTCTTGCATGGGGATTTTCTCCTTGCCGTGATATTTGGCCTTGAGGGCTTCGTCCTTGATCGTGAAATATTCCTCAATGTTCCTGCCGGGGAGCTGGACCTTTGTGTTCTTGCGCGGACCATATGTGCTCATGAGCGTCCAGTAGGCCATGGTAATGGGGAGACCGAGGATGACGACTAGGAACAGGTATGTCTTGAATCCACCGCGGTTGAAGAGGGGCAGGATGCGCTTGACGAGCCATGGCACGACGATGACGAGGCCGGCAAGGTGGTAGTTACTGAAGGAGCCATTCCCTTCAGCCAGGCCAATCAAGGGAGCATTTTTTATTGCGGGAGTCTTCGTGACCTTGACGGAGTAGGAGGACATGCTGGACGCGACGGACGCAGACATGGGTACTTGCCAAAGCCGCGCTTTCCTCTTTTATCTATCCTGCCAGCGCACGATCAACCTTCTTCTCCACGTGGGCAATAGCCGCGCGCTGTGCCCGCTGCGTGCTCGTGTCTTCACTTCATTGCGCAACGTTCAGCTCCCGCAGCCACTGCTGTTGCCCCTTCTGTACGGTATAGAACCGCAAATGTCCTACTTTCCGAACAACAGGAGCCCTCCGCCTCTGCAACACCCGGTGCCCACCCATCCTGCCTACATCCCCGAACCGCCATCCACCCCCGTCTCTCCCCAGGGCTACCAACGCTACGTCAGTTCACCGCCTGCTCAACAGCCCCCTGCACCACCGCTTGGCTCGGGCAGTCGCGTACCTCCCAATTACGCAGGCCAGTACCAGCCAATGAACTCACCACCCCGCCATCTGTCCACGCATGGCCAGCCCGGCGTGAACGTGCCAAACGTGCCAGTCGACTTTTCCGCATGGGGCATCAACGATGCCACCGCGCAGTTTGGCATGCAGCTTGGCCAGAGTGCCGTCGCCGCTGGCCAGGACTACGTCCAAAAGAACGTATGCACGCGCTCATCCCCGCCCTGTGTCACGGCACTCACAGCACATATGTGTAGCTCGGAGGCCTCATCCCAATCTCTGTCTTGAAGCACCACTTCAATGTCTCAAACTCGTACGTTATGAACAAATTGCGTTTGCTGCTCTTCCCATGGCGGCATAAGCCTTGGTCGCGCCGCATGCATCGATCAGAGAACGGCCAGACAGAGTGGCAGCCCCCGCGAGATGACCTCAATGCGCCTGACTTGTACATTCCACGTATGTACCAGAGCGTCTGCGCACCGCCAATCCTGACAATGTATCAATCCAGTCATGGCGCTTGTCACTTACATCTTGCTTGCCGCGCTTTACTCTGGTCTAGACTCACGGTTCCATCCAGAGATTCTCGGCGTGACGGCTTCAAAGGCTCTTGCTGTAGTGCTGCTTGACTTCTTGTTTGTGAAGCTAGGCTGCTATTTCCTGAACATACCGGTCAGCACCTGAGTCATGCTCACCGTGTATGACGGCTCATTTTTGTATCCCAGGGTGGAATCAACCAAGTATTAGATCTACTCGCCTACGGCGGCTACAAGTTTGTAGGGTGCGATGCTCCGCCGTTCTACCCCGTCTCATCTAATACTGTCAACTTGCAGAGTGATCGTGACACTGATGTTCGGTCTTATGAAAGTAGGGTGGACAGTGTATACTCTGATCTTCACGTACTCCTTCCTGGCAACTGGGTTCTTCCTGGTACGCGATCTCTGCCATTGCTGTTCACCGCAATTGATTAATGGCGTCGAGTAGCTGCGCTCATTGCGGTCACTGGTGCTGCCCGACGCTTCGGCGACAGCAGCGCCGGTCAACAACCCCTCGCAGCGTTCACGGCGGATTACATTCCTCTTCCTAGTCGCTGTCACGCAAGTTATATACATGGGTGTGCTTGTGCGTGTATGAGCTGTGCGTGCTCGTGTGTCACTCGGTGCTTGCTCCCCGATGTAGTTCAAGTAATGTATTTGCCGTATGTGTCGGACATACTGGCCGTCAGCAATAATGTCCCTGAAGGCAATGTGCAGTGTGTCGACTACTTTATAGGTACTGAGTTCCCTATTGGTCCATTTGTCCCGAAGCACGTGAATAATTATGCGTGATGTCGATCACCGTGTTTGGCGCCAAAATAGTTCGCTGTTTCCGACGAGACTCAGGAGACTCATGCTCAGTCGCCTACGGTTCATTCCACGCATCAGACCACCACGATGTGTCTCTCTGCGTAATCAACACCTGGACGCTTTGCAGAATGAGTCTGCCGCCAAACTCGACAATGCCCCCATTTTGAAGTACGTCAAGCGCAAGGTCGATGAGCGAAATAAATTGGTGTCACAGGTAAGTACACCATGCGCGGCAAGATATACCAGGCTGAGGTAATCTGCTCAGCTATCTGAGGATTACTCGCGCGCAGAGGATGTCTCATTGGCGAAGCAAATCAAGGAACTGGAACCCCTCGAGGGCGCATGGCGGGAGTGGGCACGCAGCAGAGAGGTACGTGCTCGTGCAGCCCCTCGGCCCTATTTTCTCATGCGGATGCAACAGTAGTCGTTGCAAGAGACCCTGCCGCTCCTGAATGACGCCGATCCCAATATGCGCGCGCTTGCCGTGGAGGAGCACGCCGCGCTCACCACAGCTCTGTCTGACCTCCTGAACAACACGTTCCCGCGGCTGCTCGTCCCGCCGTCGGCCACCGCGCACCTCGCCGCGCTCGTCGAACTCAAGACGGGCGTCGGCGGCTCGGAGGCGTCGCTCTTTCTCGGCGACCTCGTGCGGATGTACACGCGCGTCGCGAACGCGATGGGCTGGAAGGCTGCGCTGGTCGGCAGCAACGAGCTGGATAACGGGGGAATGAAGGATGCCATTCTGGAAGTGAAGGGCGAGGGAACGTATGACGCGCTACGTTGGGAGAGCGGGGTTCACCGCGTGCAGCGCGTCCCGGCGACAGAAGCAAACGGGCGGGTGCATACGAGTACGGTCGCGGTCGTGGTGCGTCCATCGGTTTTAGGTGACGAGTATGTGCCCTTATATCTTGCTCCAGGTGCTGCCTCTTTCAGAGGAGACAGACTCGCATTCAGGACAAGGCGATCTGTTTTCGCCTGACGAGGTGAAGATAGAGGTCATGCGCTCTAGAGGAGCTGGAGGGCAGGTAAGACCGACCAGCCGCATTCTGACAACATGAAGTTGAAAGATTCTGCAGCATGTCAACAAAACAGAGTCGGCTGTACGTCTGACGCATTTGCCTACCGGTATCACTGTGTCTATGCAAGACGAGCGGAGTCAGCATCAGGTATGCTTGATTACATATCCTCACAATCTTAATCATTCAGTCATGATCATAGAATCGACGTCGCGCCTTCCAAGTACTACGCGCACGCCTAATGGACCGCAAGCTGAGCCAGGAAGTAGTCGAGCGGCGTGCCGTTAGGCGTGATCTTGTTCGGAGTGCCGATCGAAGCGAGAAGATCAGAACATACAACTACGCCCAGGTATGAGGGCCCTGATCTGACACAAGGAGCGCTTCTAACTGTACATTCTAGGATCGTGTAACAGACCATAGGCTTGGGTTGTCACTCATGAATCTCATGTCCGTGATGGAGGGTGATGGGTTGCGCGAGATATTGAGGGAGCTGAGGGATAGGTACCACCATGACTGTCTGGAGGAGATAATGCAGCACTAGATGTTGATACCATCTCAGTGTTGTTCTATACAACAGGTTATTGTAAATATGTTATTGTTGCCAGCTTTACATACTGGAGGTAAGTCAGTGTCATCATTACCAGATGTGACAGACTGGTAGCTACTGCCTTTTTTCTCCTGGATTAAGCAACTCAGTTGATGATGGTGGCTCCGCTCGCTGGTTCTGAATGGCAGTGCACCACAGACTCAGCAGGAGTATTACTATGGGGTGTATAAAGTTGCTCATGGCTGCATTCACAAGCCTTGGGTTCATGCATCAGTAAACCACCACTCCAGCTTGGACCTATCTTAGCTGCCTTATAGGGATTGATTAGCTTAACTAAGCAGACAAAGCGCAATCAAGAGTAACTTAAGACAGAATTAAGGATGCATTCTGCCTTATTTTGTTTTAATTAAGACCTTTAAGCTTAGTAAGCCTGCCCAAGCTGGAGTGGTGGTTTCCTGATGTGAAGCACTGCACTTTTTTTCATGATTCTTGTGTAAATAGATGCATTGAGATCTTCTTCACACCTGTGAATATTTTCAGTGCAATACAATGAGTATTACTTGTACTGGCATGAATCTGCGAGAACGACTCATTTTGAGGGTGTAATATAGGCATAGAGTTGCTCAAATCGTCATGGCATGTCACGGTGACAAGTTCACACTCTGATGTGGCAATGCCCGCTAGCAGCAAGATGAGCATGGTCTTGCAAACACATCTGTGCAATGTGCCAAGCGGAGTCTAAACTACAGTCACATTCAGCCATAGGAGCAAGACAATCTCACCCACCATGTGATACAACGGTCTATACTCCTATATCAATGCCTGACTCGTAGACGACGAGCGAGGGCTTATGGACAGTGCGTCGTCCTGAAGATCAAGCAAGGAAGTCGAGAATGACCACTACCCCAAGCGAGGAGGAGCAGAGACTTGAATGAATAACCAGGTCGAATTTAGGGTTCAACCGACTAATGGTACAACTACTTATACAAGTACCGACTGCGCATGGACCATCGTGTCTATGTGGTCGTGTTAGTGAAGAAAGAAACATAGTGGTACGATGCCGAGTACGAAGTGCGCACGGACCCCATTATGTAAGCTACATAATGTTCAACCTGCGGGTGAGCGCTAAGACAGGCGCCAGTATGGGCGCTAGTAGTACAAGGAATAGAACGGAAAGACAAATGTTTCATTACCCCCCTGCCAGAGTCGAAGTCCCATTCGACTACTTACTGCTCACCATCTCCATACAACTCCCAATCTACGCTGTCGTCCTCCTCTTCGTCGAACCACTCCTTGCGCGCGTTCCTCCCTACATTCTTCCATTCCTCACCAGAGAGGTGCTTCTGATGCGGCCAGGAGCTGTCCCACGTCCATTGAGTGGTGTCGGGTGTCCAGTCGGGGTCGACTTTGCGAAAGACGACGGGTGTATCGGGGCAGGGGCGCGAGGGTCCCGCGACGGGACTGGCGGGGGGTTCGGGGTTAGCGCTACGCGGTGGAGGGATGGGTATCGCTTTCGTCTGCCTTTCTTTCTCCTTCCTCTCCTTCGCCTCGTTGATGATTCCTTCGAGGAACACATTGTCGACGACCACCCCCACGCGTCGCGCAGGTTCTTCAGGTGGTGCGGATACGTGTCGCTTCATCGGCCTGGTTCCGCACTCTCGCTCCAGGTGTCCAGGGGCTTCTTTTCCGCATCCTGCGCATCGTACGTCCGGACAGTCCCGTACCCAGTGTCGAGACGATCCGCATCGCCTGCAGCTTCTGTCACGAGTTGGTACGGCGTCTAGCCGTTTTTTAATTTTTCCTTTTCGCGGACTCGAACCCGCGACCTCTGTACTACATGCCTGATATGGACGCGTCGCTATCTACTGTATGATTAGATTAGATGGGCGGCAGTGCGCGGCACAGCTCAGGCTCTGCTGACACAGCCTCTCTGACTCACCGGCCCCCGGGGCCGCGTCAGCATGCTGCGCACGGACCAGCTGTGCACGGACCAGTGCACACAGCCTCCCCTAAACTTCCCCTGTATATAAGCCTGCCTCTGCTGGCCTAGGGACCTCAGTTTCGACCTCTTGTCCCTAGGTCAGTAAGCCCCTGTACATACTTACTTTCCTATGCTAACTTACTTGTCCCTAGCTTTAGGTTTGAGCATTGCTCACCATCGCTTCGGTGAGATCTAGTCGGACGCCCCCAGCTTTTAGGTTTTCCCCTGTCGCTTGACCTCAAGTCGCGACATTAGGTCGAAACTCCCCATAGCTGCCGGCGTTCCTTGGAACCCCAACACTCACTTTAACACTTCCTATAGGTTGGGTGGTGTGCACCCTTACTATACCCTACGATACGTAGATAACATACGATACATCGCCACCACTTAGGGGACGAACTCTTCAGTACCTGCACTTTAGTGGGCGGTACTTGTCCTCACGGACACGTGGATTAGGTTCCTGCTGCATACTAGCCAAAAGCAGTACTGGGCCCCACGTGAACTGCGAACCCTAGTGTCACCTCGGGCGCCGTAGGTGTAAGCTAGTCTAGCACGGCCTTTCGTAGCACGCGCACCTCCCCTTCCTCCCCCCATCACCGTGGCTGACGAATTCTTCGACTGCTCTCGACTTGAGCACGCCTTCGACACCCAGGAGCAAATCGACGTCTCCCGCGATGACCCCGAAAGCGACGGGAATCAAGCTCCCTTCTTCATCTGTGATCGACAACCGTGCCCTAATCGTACTCCGCGGTCCATCACTACCGACGAAGGGCGCTACGTGCCAATCCGACGAGTCCAGCACCCCCGCGGCCCGGCACTTCGATACACTGGCACCTCGAGATCCACATCTCGCCACATCACTCCCGTCCCTTCCCGACCTGCCTCCCCAAGCACCCGCATTCCCCAACCTGTCACCAGTACAGGTCAAGCATGAGGAGATCCCAGTCTCCCTCGAGGAGTTGAGGCAGTCGCACAGTCTACAGCGACCCCTCAAACAATCCCCCAGTCCTCCTTGGGGTCACGGTTGGAAAGGAACCCGAAGCCTGAGCCCCGCAACAGTCCAGCGGTTACTTGGGCCAGCTCGTCAGCAATCTCGTCCTCGACTCCAGTCCCTGTCATACGTCACCCCGCCACCGGACTTCCTCCGTTGCCTCCACCGCCGTCGCCGCCGCGAGGCCGCTCGAGCACTCGCTCCTCTCGAAGTTCGCCCGGCGGACAGTCACAACAGCCGTCTTCGCCCGCGGGCAGTCCTCCGTCCCCCTCGTCGCTGGTAATGTCCTCACCAGCATCCCCCCCTGATAAGGACACCCTAAAACTCCTCCTCCCGCTCCGATACGATGGCAAGACCGTCATCGAGTGCGACAGGTTTCTGTCGCAACTTCGCATCTACTGGCTGGTTAACACATCGTTAACCACCATCGAACTTAAAGTGCAGGTTGCACTAAGCCTGCTCGATGGCGATGCCCGCACCTGGGCCACTCCTTACTTCGCCCAGCTCGTATCAGTGCAACTCGGTGTGCAGGGAGTAACGACCCCCTTTGCCAATGAGGCGGCCTTTGCCACGGCCTTCAAAGCCCGCTTCGGCAACCTCGATGATGAGGCAGTGGCCCAGGTAGAACTGGCCAAACTCTGCGCGGACAAGTCGGTCCGCGAAAAACGCACTGCTGCGGAGTTCTCCACACTGTTCAAAGGTCCGGCGGACCGTTCCGGGTATGGGGACCTGGAACTATGCGACAAGTACCTGAGCGGCATCCCCTCCCGCGTCTACCGCAAAATCGAGCTCGAGACGTTCGCTATGTGGGAAGACGCTGACAAGCACGCCACGGAGGTCGAGCAGATCCTCGACATCAGTCGGGCCCGACGGCCCGAGTTGAACAACTTCTTCTCGGCTCGAGGTCGAGGATGCGGTGGGGCACGTGGTGGTGCACCCCAGTCACACGGAGCTTCGGCCAGCATCAATGCGGCCGTCGGAAAAGGAAACTTCCCCGGCACTTGCTTTGGCTGTGGGAAACAAGGGTACCGACACTTCGAGTGCCCCAATTGTAAGGACAAGCCTTACACAAAACGCGCCGACGCGCGGGCTACGGTTGCCTCAGGTTCCTCCCAGGCCGCGACAAGCGCCCCCGTCACGACATCACCCTCGGCAACGATAAGTGCCGCTTCAGCGAAATCCGAGCAATTGGAGCTGGCGGACTTAATGGCACAGGTGAAGTCGATGCGCAAGGAGCTCGAACATTATCGGGCAATGAAGGAGGAGGGTTTTTGATCCGGTCCACGCTTCGTGCCGCACGCGTTGGGCCGCGAGTATCATGTAATAAGTACGATGTATTGTCTTCTGCAATGGTGTACGAGTTGGACCAAGGGTCCCAGCACTTTCACATTCCAGTTCGACTCCAAGGGAAAAGACGGCACAAGGACATAATCGCCATGGTGGACAGCGGAGCCACCACGAAGTTTATCAACAAGCGATTTATCGTAGAAAATAAGGTGCAGACGCGGAGGCTAAAGGAGCCCATTCCACTCTATAATATCGACAGCACCCTGAATAAGGACGGAAGCATCTCGGAAGTAGCGGTGCTACAGATGCAGATAGGAGAGCATGTCGAGAAGACAGTGTTTACGGTCACGGACATTGGTCCCGAGGATGTGATCGTTGGGTTGGATTGGCTACGCGAGCACAACCCCGAGATTGATTGGGAGAAAGGCTCCCTTAAACTATCACGATGTCCTGAAATGTGCAGGGCCAGGAGGGCTGGCCGGATGGAGCAAGCAGCGACTGCGCGTGATACGGGGGTCAGGCCCACAGCGCGCAGGCGTTCGCCGAAGTCCAAACGGTTGGTCATAGGCGCCTGCCGGAGTAAGGTGCTCCCGGACTTTGAACCCGAAAAAGATCCGGTGGAAGTAGAGTGGGACGAAGCTGACTTGATCGAGGCCTGGGAGCAAGGTATTACGCTTCCTGGCGCTCCTCAGCTGTTCGTCGCAGCTGGGCATACGTACTTCCAGTTGTTCGCTGAGGAAGAGATCAAGAAGAAGGTCGTTAAGACCGCCGAGGAGTCGGTACCTAAACAGTACCACGAGTTCCTGAATGTCTTCTCCAAAGAGGCATCAGAATGGCTACCCGAAAGGAAGCCGTACGATCATGCGATCGAACTCGTGCCTGGCTACTCGACGTTCCATTCGAAGGTGTACCCCCTGTCGAACAATGAGCAGGAGGAGCTTGACAAATTCCTAAATGAGCAGCTGGTGAAGGGTTACATACGGGAATCGAAGTCGCCCATCTCGTCCCCCTTCTTCTTCATCAAAAAAAAGGAAGGGACGCTTCGACCCGTACAAGACTACCGTCGATTGAACGCGATCACGGTAAAAAATCGTTACCCTTTGCCGCTGATCGCCGAGATGGTAGATAAGCTCCGCGGTGCCACGCTCTTTACAAAGTTCGATGTCCGGTGGGGGTACAACAATGTCCGGATCAAAGCCGGTGACGAATGGAAAGCGGCCTTTGTGACCAACCGAGGGTTGTACGAGCCCTTGGTGATGTTCTTCGGTCTCACCAACTCCCCCGCAACCTTCCAGGTGATGATGAACGAGATCTTCCATGATCTCATCGTCGGCGGCAAGGTCCTCGTGTACCTGGACGATATACTTGTCTTCTCTACCAACAAGGAGGAGCATGAGAAGGTCACACGCGAGGTTCTGCGCCGCCTTCAGGATAACGATCTATTCCTGAAGCCTGAGAAGTGCGAATGGGATGTTCCCAAGGTCGACTACGTCGGCTATATGTTCGGTGGCAATGAGGTAGCAATGGATCCCGCGAAGTTGAAAGGAATCAATGAGTGGCCTGTACCCCGGAACAAAAAAAATGTCCAGAAGTTCCGGGGGTTTTCCAACTTCTACCGCCGCTTCATTAAGGACTTCGCTAAGATCTCGCGACCACTCGACCGACTCACAGGGAACGACCCATGGCATTGGGGTGAAGAGGAGCAGCACGCCTTTGATGAACTCAAACGGCTTTTTGCGACAACTCCGGTCTTGGCGCTGTATGACCCAAATCGAGAGACGCGCATTGAGGTTGATGCCTCAGGCTACGCCACTGGCGGCGTATTGATGCAGAAGCAGGACGACGGCAAATGGCATCCTATCGCCTTCCGGTCTCACACCATGGACCCTGCCCAGCGTAACTACGAGATCTACGACAAGGAGATGCTTGCGATCATTGAAGCACTGGAAGATTGGCGCCACTATCTCGAGGGATTGCCCAATCAGTTCGAGATCGTCACTGATCACAAAAACCTCGAATACTGGCGCATGTCCCAGCACCTCACACGTCGTCAAGCGCGATGGTCACTGTTCCTGGCTCGCTTCGACTTCCGCATCACGCATAAGGCTGGAACGTCAAATGGAAAGGCTGATGCCCTGTCACGCCGATCAGACCATCAGGTCGGCGATGAGGACGATAACACCGATCAGGTGGTTCTCAGACCTGAAAGGTTCCGCATCGCCTCCGCTCAACGCGGTCATGCCTCGGTGACGGCCGATCAGTCGCTTCTGAAGCGCATCAGGGAGTGTTCGGATAAGGATCGGGTTGTGGCTGAGGCACTTGAAAAAGTGCAGAACCTCGGACCGCCTCGGCTGCAGAAAGGCTTTGAGGAGTGGAATGCCGAGCAAGGGCTTCTGCTGTTCCGCGGGATGGTCTATGTCCCAAAGAACGCGGAGCTCCGGCGGGATATTGTCAAGATCCACCACGACTCGCCGATCGCCGGACATGGTGGTCGTGCCAAAACCCTCGAGCTCGTGTCGCGGAACTACTGGTGGCCTGGGATGTCCAAATTCATCAATGAGTACGTAAGCACCTGCGACGTGTGCAACCGTACCAAGACATTCCCAGCCAAGCCCCAGGGTCCGCTGAAGCCGAACGAGATCCCCGAGCGCCCATGGCAGATCATCACCACGGATATGATCGTTGGCTTGCCGAAGTCTGATGGATTCGACTTGATCCTGGTTACCACCGACCGCTTTACCAAGCAGGTCCACTTCTCGGCCTGTCATGAGACCCTGACGGCAGAAGGTGTGGCAGATCTGTACATCCGCGATGTGTTCAAGCATCATGGGGCCCCGGTGATACGACCTACGAAACCCTAACCCCTAACCTGGGTGCGACCTAAAGGGACTAGAGAGACGGATTATAGTCTTAGTGAGAGGGGAGTTAGCAGCAAGGTGTCCCGCGGTTCGAGTGAACATGAGAAACGCCCTTGGAAAAGGCTACGAACAATGGGGAAGGTACGAGGTGGCTTCGACACGTCGTCGAAGCTACTCGGAGGCTGTGGGTGGTTAGCGGAGACGATCGAAGCTCGGCAGAGCTCTTCGATGTATTGTAGAAGGAAGGGACACGATTCGATAGGGTGGACTTAGCTAGGGCGCGGTTCGCAGTTTCTTCGACAATAGTCGAAGTCGAAGGGTTCGTCGAGACGGTATTCGACGAGTAAACGCAGTGGACGAGGTTTCGAGGTTACGCAGCGAGGGACGAAGTGACGCAGTTGAAGGCTTAGACGCGGGGCGAACTCGACTTATGAGCTCTGAACTCGAGCGGGGATCCGGATCTTGTATTTTTGGAGAGAAGTACGACAGATTTTATACTACGCATAGGACACTACGACTATCAAGAGTGGCACACTAGTACAA
>NW_020169838.1:1969356-1974443 GCF_002117355.1 Postia placenta MAD-698-R-SB12 | reverse complement strand
CGAGGTTACGCAGCGAGGGACGAAGTGACGCAGTTGAAGGCTTAGACGCGGGGCGAACTCGACTTATGAGCTCTGAACTCGAGCGGGGATCCGGATCTTGTATTTTTGGAGAGAAGTACGACAGATTTTATACTACGCATAGGACACTACGACTATCAAGAGTGGCACACTAGTACAAGGGGCTTTGCATTGTTCCGCACGAAGCTGCCTCACCGAGTGGCACGCATCAAGTCCATCGGTAGAGTGACGTCATGCCGAACGCGGAGATGAAGAGAAACATATGGACACTTCGGACCGGTGTCCGTCGTTGAAGGCATGCCGTGAGGTTCGATACCTAATCGGGAAAGACCGGCTACGTCGGTGTGGCATGGAGCGATGCACGCGCTTGGCCGAACAGCGTCGAGTGGCCCTATTGTCCGCCGAATGCGGGAGATGTTCCAAGATCTACGCGCGAGGCATCGGGACGACCGTGCCGAGCTTCGAGCAAGTGTCGCGCCCCGTCGAAGATGTCGAAGAGCGTCGAAGGCGAAGTCGAAGTGTTAGGTGACTGAGTCGAAGTGCCGTGCGGGATGCGACTGCCGAAAAGAGCTGTATCGGGGCCCAGAGGGGCTTGGCGCCTATCATCTCCTCCTTATTGAAATTTGGACCGCCCTTGGTCCTCCACGTGATGCGAGAAGTGCGATGGTCGTGAACGGATCGAAGCGGCATGACAACCCGTGTAGGCTTCGAACGCCACGTGGCCGGCGCTAAACACTGGTCGGAAAGGGGTTATAAGCAGGGTAGACTTAGCCTCATTTTCCCCATCCCATCGTTCCTTCGTCGCTACCTCGCCATCCTTCCTCGCACGCCCTCTGCTTCCACGATGTCCTCTCGCGCCGCCACCCCTGCGTCGACGCCTTCGCTCGTCAACCGCCGCCTCGCCTCTCTGCTCGTAGTCCTCGAGGCTCCGCCGACCGCCGACGCCGCGCTCGACGTGGTCGAAGAGTGGGCGCAAGACTTGTCGCCGCTCGTCGTAAGTCGCTCGTAAATCTGCATAACCCAACTAACCCTTTGTTTTCGAACAGCTCGCCTATCGCAAGGCCCTGGGTGCCATCCACGACGAGGAGACGGAGCTGCGCGTCGCCGCCGCCGTCAAACAGCTCGCAGAGCGGGCGTCGGAGTCCTGGGTCGAGTGGGCGTGTGGTGACTGGCCCGAGCTCGCGACCGCCATCGACGCCGAGGTCGAACGACGCGCCGAAGAGCAGAAGCACCTCGCCGAGGAGGAAGCACGATGCGTCGAAGAGGCCACGAAGCGTGCGAAGGCCGCCAAGGACCGTCGCCTCGAAGACGAACGGCGTCGAAAGGACGAAGAGGACCGTCTCAGGCAGGCCGCTGAAGACGAGCGTCGTGCACAAGAGGCCGCCGACGAGGAGTTGGCGAGAATCGCGGCCGCCGAGGGACTCCTCGCTGACCCCGCGCCTGCCGGTGTCGACAAGGGGAAAGGGCGCGCGAGAGTCGACGAGGAGGTCACCGAGTTGTCGGACGACCCTTCTGTCGTAAGTGTTCGCTTCTATCGTGCTTCGATTACTAATCTCTCTTTCGTAGAAGACTCCTCGGACGGTCGAACGCCCGTTCGCGATGACGGAGGTCGACATGACCGCCGTTGCGCTTGAGAAGCACCAGGCCGGACAGAAGGTAAGCTCGACTCTTCGTCGAAGCTGTTCGATGCTAACGCCGTGATAGTGTGATCGTTGTGCCGGCTACCGCTCGGCCCTGGTCGAGTGCGTGTGGGTCGAGAACGCCACGACCTGCGAGAGGTGCGCGCAGTTCCAACAGGGCTGCTACTTCGACAAGGTGTCTGTCCTGGGCAAGACAAAGAAAATGCGCGGCGGAGGATCAACCACCAAAAAGCGCAGTAAGTTGTTTCTTCTGGTTGTCCTAAACTTTGGCTGACGTTTCCTGGGCCTTCGGTCGCGGACTCGAGCGGTTCGAAGAAGCGCCGAGTCGACGAGCCTCCGCGCCCACTGCTTCGACTGCCTCTCGATGGGGCTGGCCGCCTTGGCCTTGAACAGGACGACCTCGATGCGCTCGACCTCGACGACGAATCTCGGGGGATCATTCGCGTCATCCGCGAGGAGCGCGCCTTCATCGCTCGCCGTCGAGCGCTCCTACACGACATGGACCTCGACCTTCAAAAGATGGAGAAGGCCGCGCTCGCGAAGGGGGGAATCGGGTTCGTGCGCGGGGCTGTCGACGATGACTAGGCGATGGCGCGGGTCGTATTGTAGCGTAGTTGTCTTCATGTCGTAGAATATTGCATCGATGGTTGATTGAAAATGTGGCCCTTGGCCTAGACGAAACCTAGCGGGAACTAAGAAAAGGAAATGAAAATAAATGTGTTCGAAGTAAGTCGTAACATGATCGAAGGACATAGAAGGGAAAATAGAAATGTTCGTAGCGAGGAAAAATGGACTTAATGAAAATATAGGCTCAGTTTGTCATCACAGCCTAGGAGGACTCGTCTAAGGTGAGCCTCCGCGCAACGGTCGAATCGAAGCGTTCGTAGAACGTCGAACGATGTCGCGACTATCGAGTTGAATCGAAGATATTCGTACAAGGGATGGTCTAGAACATAGGAGAAAATCAAGCATATAGCGTAACGTGAGAGCAGGAATGGAGAGAAGAAAGTACGTATCGTGGTGTACAAGTAATCAAAGGGAAGAACCTCTATTCATCGCGTTCTTCGGCTTCTTCGACTTCATCATCGTCGTCGCCTAGAGAATTCGATAGTTCTAGTTCTCGAAGACGCTCGGTCGAGACATCTTCGAGATCTTCGGGGATTGGAATGGATTTGCACGCGAAATACGGAATGACGCGGAATACTGCGATGGGTCGATCGAGGACTGTACCGTCGAGTTCGCACACGATGTATGCGCCGCCCTTGTTGCGCGAGACAACGATGAGGGGGCCTAGGTATCGCGGGCGCATCTTGCGGTTGAGGGACTTCTCGATCTTCGTGTTGCGTATGAGCACTAGGGCTCCGCGCTTGAAGTCGAAATCCTGGATTGAGTGCTCGTGCTCTTTTTCGAAGCGAATTGCTGCAGTTCGACGTGCTTCGTAGACCTTCGAGTGGAGTTCGGTGACTTGCTCGACGCGTTTCTGGAGCGCAATGGCCCTGCGGGCGATGAGATCGGTCGTCGAAAGAATCGAAGTCGGTGGGGGTTGCAGATATGTAGCTTCGACAATGTCGAGAGGGATGAGCGGATGGGTGCCCGTAACGGCGAAATAGGGTGAGCAGCCCATGTGTCGTCGAGTCGTGATGCGCTCGGACCAAAATACAAAATACGCAGCTTGGGACCATTTCTTCTCATCTCCGTCGGCGGTCTTAAACAAGGCTTGTCGCGTGCTGAAGTGTGGACGTTCGACGAGACCATTCGCCCTCGAATTGTACCCACTGATTCGAATATGGTTGATGTGGTACTTCTTCGAAAGGTAATCGGCCGCCTTGATGAACGCCGTACCGTTGTCGGTGACGATCTCGCTGAGCGCGCCCCATCGACAGAGGATGTCTTCGAAGATCCAGTCAGCGAGGGCCTTTGCTGTCTCTTTTCGAAGCATTCGAAACTCGGGGTAAGTCGTGAGCGAGCATCTACCTTGGACCAAGTACTTGTATCCGCCCGAGGCCGGCATGTGCATTGTGTCGATGTGAATTTTTGCGAAGATGGGGGCTGGTACTGCAACAGTCGGAGGAATGAGGATTTGACGCACTTGTCGAGACTGGCAGATATGACACGATCGAACGAACCAAGCGATGTCGGCGTAGTGGAACGGCCACCAGAATCGCTCATTGACGAAGGCTCGGGTTGCGTAGATTCCTCAATGCGCGGTGCGGTCGTGGCATTCTCGAAGTATTTGAAGGCGATCTCCGGGCTTGACGACTAGCTTGTGTGCTCCATGACTGTCCTTGCGCCAGAGGGTGTCGTTGTCGAGGAAGAATTGCATGCAGTACTTGATGAATCCTTCGTAAACACTTTCGGAGATGTTGTCGGGCTTTGCTAACGTTCGATGAAATTCGAGCACGTCGTCGAGCTTCGCGTCGGCGAGTTGCGCTTGCTCCAATCGAGGCACTAGCTCGTAGCTATCCTCCTCCCTATTGAAATCTGAGCCGTCCTCGGCTCTGTCATTGGTGAAGATGGCTAGCAACTGGATGGACGGGAGGGGCTGGATCTGGTGAACGAAAGAATGCATCTGGTCGATCCAGTCGTCGAACTCTTCGTCGACCTCGTCTTCGATGACATCACCGGGTTGAGCTGTGCGCCGAGAGAGACCGTCGGGGCCGTGCATTGTACCGGGGACGTGGACTAACGTGAAATGGAATGTGAGAATCGAGACAATCCACCGGTTGATACTCGCGCTTGGGGCTATGTCCGGATTCTTCAGCATACCCTTGATGTACCGAGCATCGACTTCGACGATGAGGTTCCGAACGCCGATCAGGTAGAGTCAAAGGGATCGTAGTGCGCGGAATAGGCCGTAGATCTCGAGCTTCGGCTGTGAAAACCTCCGTTCGCGATCGTTGAGCGTGATCGAGCCGAACCTGCTGTAGTAACGCACTCACGTGTTGGCTTCGTCGCACTGGCAGAGGTGATATCCGACGGCGATGAACGACGTGTCGACTGCGAGAATGACGGGAGAGGGGGACTCATAATTGATGGCTCGGAGTGCGGGGGATGAGAGTAGCGCGTCCTTGAGGTCTTCCTGCGCCGCGATTTGCTCCGGACCGAACTCGAACTCGACGTCCTTCCTCGTGAGGCGTACGAGCGCGTCAGCGCGGTGAGCGAAGTTACGGATGAAGATTTGAACGACGCCGATGGTTCCGAGGAACGCTCGAACATCGGATAGAGTAGCGCAGGGACCCCAGTTGCGTATTGCTGCGACGCGAGAGTCGTCGGGGAGGCGTCCTTGAGGAGTGCAGCGATGTCCTACCACCATGATTTCTCGAGCGATGAGGACGCTCTTGACTCCAGAGAAGGTACCTCTGGCGTAGCACATTTGAGTGACTACGCGGTTCATGTTCTCGAAATGCTCCCATACCGAAGCGTCGAATG
>NW_020169838.1:1963517-1969336 GCF_002117355.1 Postia placenta MAD-698-R-SB12 | reverse complement strand
GACTAGCTTGTGTGCTCCATGACTGTCCTTGCGCCAGAGGGTGTCGTTGTCGAGGAAGAATTGCATGCAGTACTTGATGAATCCTTCGTAAACACTTTCGGAGATGTTGTCGGGCTTTGCTAACGTTCGATGAAATTCGAGCACGTCGTCGAGCTTCGCGTCGGCGAGTTGCGCTTGCTCCAATCGAGGCACTAGCTCGTAGCTATCCTCCTCCCTATTGAAATCTGAGCCGTCCTCGGCTCTGTCATTGGTGAAGATGGCTAGCAACTGGATGGACGGGAGGGGCTGGATCTGGTGAACGAAAGAATGCATCTGGTCGATCCAGTCGTCGAACTCTTCGTCGACCTCGTCTTCGATGACATCACCGGGTTGAGCTGTGCGCCGAGAGAGACCGTCGGGGCCGTGCATTGTACCGGGGACGTGGACTAACGTGAAATGGAATGTGAGAATCGAGACAATCCACCGGTTGATACTCGCGCTTGGGGCTATGTCCGGATTCTTCAGCATACCCTTGATGTACCGAGCATCGACTTCGACGATGAGGTTCCGAACGCCGATCAGGTAGAGTCAAAGGGATCGTAGTGCGCGGAATAGGCCGTAGATCTCGAGCTTCGGCTGTGAAAACCTCCGTTCGCGATCGTTGAGCGTGATCGAGCCGAACCTGCTGTAGTAACGCACTCACGTGTTGGCTTCGTCGCACTGGCAGAGGTGATATCCGACGGCGATGAACGACGTGTCGACTGCGAGAATGACGGGAGAGGGGGACTCATAATTGATGGCTCGGAGTGCGGGGGATGAGAGTAGCGCGTCCTTGAGGTCTTCCTGCGCTGCGATTTGCTCCGGACCGAACTCGAACTCGACGTCCTTCCTCGTGAGGCGTACGAGCGCGTCGGCGCGGTGAGTGAAATTACGGATGAAGATACGAACGACTCCGATGGTTCCGAGGAACGCTCGAACGTCGGATAGAGTAGCGCAGGGACCCCAGTTGCATATCGAAGCGACGCGAGAGTCGTCGGGGAGGCGTCCTTGAGGAGTGCAGCGATGTCCTACCACCATGATTTCTCGAGCGATGAGGACGCTCTTGACTCCTGAAAAGGTACCTCCAGCATAGCACATTCGAGTGACTACACAGTTCATGTTCTCGAAATGCTCCCATACGAAGCGTCGAATGCCGCGGTTCGAAGGGAGCCGTTCGTTGTCGTAGTCTGATTCGGGACCCTTGACGGGGACGTCGTCGACGTAGGGCACCGTAACGTGTGGGATCTCGGGCTGGAGGATGTAGGTGACGTCGTCGTGGCAGATCGGGACTGAGTTCGTCCAACCCATCGGGAGTGTCACGAGGCGCATGGCCCCGTAGGGTGTCTGGAATGTTGTTAGATCTCTCGAAGATTCGGCGATGAGTCGCTCGTCGTAGCCGACGTAAAGGTCGAGCATGCCGCCGCCCCGAATTGTTCTGCGAGGTATTCGGGCGTCGGCGGTACACCGGAATGTTGGATCGTAACTGCATTGAGGGGCTCGAGGGAATGGACGAGTCGAAGAGATTTACCGTCCTTCTTGACGACACAGAACCACCGTGATCGATACGACGAGTTCGATGGCTCGTAGACTCCGGCGGCGATCTTTCGCTTGATCACCGCGCAGACTTCGTTGTAGATCCCGGGCGGAATGGGGATATTCTTCTGCACCCAGGGCGTGTGAGGAACAACGGGGAAATCGACGGGGGGGAAGTACTCGGGCTTGAAGCATCCGCGCTCGTCGTCGGTCCAGGCGAAGGCTTCGTTGTGCAGGCACATGAAGTGGTGGAGGACTCGACGTTCGTCGGGAAGTAGGAAGTCACCGTCGTGAAGTTTCTCGGTCATTTCGAAGCGTTCGAGGGTGTACCGACCGGTAGGTTTGAACGGCGGGGGGTCGGTCGAAAGCTTAGGCATAATGGAGAGAGGGTCGCCCTTGATGTCTCGAAGTATTCGAAATTGTTCGGGTACGGCACCAAGGACGGGTCTGGTTTTGAGAGCGACAGGCTTGTATTTCTTCTTCGTCGCGGCGAGTATCTTGTGCGTTGAAGGGGTAGAACTCGATGTCGTCGAAGGAAAAGGAAGAACCGAGTTGGAGAACTGCGAAATGGATTTCGTTGGAACGGGAGCTGGCGGAGTCGAAGCGAACGGAGCTGAAAATAGAAGAGTCGAAGCCCACGTTGAAGCGTTCGACGGAGCGGCATTAGAAGCTGTAGTGTCCGAAGCGTAAAGAGACTGCAAATATGATGAGACGGAGGTGCATGCGGAGAGATACAGCGACGAAACAGTGTTCGGAGTCGAGGAATCAATAGGAGAGACGAAGGAAATACTCGGTTTTACCCCATCGTAGTTGATGACTAGCGTGGCTTCTCCTTGATCATGGGGAATCAATTCCTCGAAGCGAGAAAATGCGATTTGCGACACCCGACAGGATGCTGCCGGCTCCGCGATCTTCCTCACGCGTACGTCGGAATCGTGACGGTTTCGCCGGTGTTCAGGCAGAGGATCGTAATGGTCTGGTTCTCGTCGGCGAAGTTCTTGACGACGCTCTGCGTGAGCACGTCGAAGGGTCGGCCGAGGAGGATGTCGTACGCTGTGTTTCGAATGACGTGAGCCTGAAGATACAATACAATCTCACCGATGCGGAAGGGAACATTTCGAATGAGTCCCAGCGATCGGTCCACCTCGCCGTTCGCCGATTGCATGTTCAGCTGGATAGTAGGATCGAAGAGGAGGTTGAGGCCCAGACAGACCTCTTCCGACATGGCGATGATCTGCGAGCCTGGGTCGACGATGCATTTGATCTGCTCTTTGTTGTCGATCAACGCGATGATCGAACGAATCGCGTTCGAATCACGGGCGACGGTGAACTCTGCGGGGTACTCGCCGTGAGGAATGTGCTTCAGATATGTTTCATAGGGGTCGGGGACGATTGTAGCACCGGGTTCCAACGTTGCACCCGAACACGAGAGCTGATTGACGGTCATGACCTCGTCAGCGCCGATTTCTACGATGTGGGCCGACGCGACAGGTTCCGTCGAGACTCGCTTAGGGGTGACGGCGTCGCGGTACTTGGTTCGAATGTTGGGCGCAATCGACAGCAACTCTTCTGGGGTCAGCGTGACGAACTGCGACTTCATCGAACGCTGGAAGATTTCCTCGGCGAGCTTCGGCTGGATAACAGGGACGATGGTCTTGTACGCTGGTTCCTTGCCCTTGTCGTTCGAGGGCTTCGGCGGAGTTGCGAAGTTTCGAATGTTCGGCGGGGCGTAGGTTGCGTCGCGAGTGTTTGCGAAGGGGTGTACTGGTGGTGCTGGGGGAGCGGATGTAGTAGGTCGAGACGTGGCTTGCGTAGGCGGGGAAGAAGACGGCGCGGGTGCTGCTGCTGGTATCGTCGGAGGTGGGGCCGTGCTTGTCGAAGTGCTCGAGGGTGCCGCTACTCCTTTCGATGTACCAGATCCCGAGGCTTCCGCGCTCTTTGGGACGGCTGTCGTAGGCTTCTTCCGCTGTAGAATCTCGACGCCGTCGAAGACCTCCCTTCGCTTCCGAAGCTGAAGGAGTTCTCGTTCGAGCGCCTCGATCCTGCCACTGGTGTTGAGCGTGAACGTTTGCACAGTCGAGCGATCGTCGATCTCGAAGAGCATTGTCGGAGCAGCTGGTACTGCGGGATTTCTTCTATGCCACTCGTAGATTCGATCTCGTATTGTGAGACCAGGGATAGTGCGGGGGCAGAAACTTCCATTTGGAAGAACGATCTTGCCTTCGGTGTTCCGTTTGCACTTGCCGTCCCGAATGTCGATCTCCGCAAACTCACAGGTGCCTACCCTGCAGCCGCGATTGCCGCAGTAGTGGCACGTCTGTTCAGCTCCGGTGTTCTCGTGGAGGTGGACGGCAGCCTGTTGTCTCGGTGCGGGGGCGTGGTTGTGCGTAGCGTGCGTCGTCGGCTGAATAAGTGTCGCGATCGTCCTCAACAGGCTTTCGATGATCATCGAGATGTCTTCGGTTTTGATCATCCCGGGGGGCACCGTTGTCGAAGTGTTCGATGTCGAAGCAATAGTTTGGTTAGCCGCTGTCGTAGGTGTGCTCGATGTACCGTGTAGAATGAAAGTAGCCGCCGCGTGAATCTCTGCCATGGTGTATGGGTCGTCAGCGTAGTGATCGGGATGCTTGAGATGCAGTCGGGTCTCGAGCCGTGTGAGTAACGCTGGCTGGAATCCTCGAAGAAATGCGCGACTTTGTTCGATAGTGGAGAGCCGGTGCTGTGCGATGAGATGTTTCGTAATGGCCATGAAGTCGCGGTAATAGCAGCCTAGGTCTGCCGCATTGTGAATCCCGATACGAGCGTGTTCTCCGATGAGCTGATCCATGTCTGCCAGCGACCACTTTCTTGTATTGTCGGCGCCAGGATAAAGTGCTCGTACGTCGGCTTTCCAGTCGTTGTAGCTCTTGGCTATGTCGATGAAGGACTCGATGGTTTCCCATAAGTCGGCGACGTCGATCGAAGGGTACCGAACGGCCCACTGTTTCTTGGCTGCTTCGTCGGTAATCTGACACCGGGTGAACAACGCCTCGAGGTCCTGGAAGTAACGCCGAAGCGAACGGACTTCCGACGGGTCGAAGCTTGGTGCCGTCGAATGACCGCGCGGGGGCATCAACGGTGTGTTCGTGTTCTGACTCATGTTCGTAGTGTTAATAGGAGCTGGGCTCGAAGATGACGTGGTAGTAGTCGAAGGAATTGTAGGTGCGGGCGGTGCGAGGTTGGAGTTCAAAGCTGCGTTCGAAGGTACCAATGCTGGCAGAGGTGCCAGGTCGGACGTAGGTATGACTGAAAGTCGCGAAGAGGATGCGATGGACGGCTGAGCGTGGGCACGAAAAGAAGACGGAGTCAGGAGTTCGAGATTCGAAGTAGATGGGATGGGATCCTCGGGTTCGGGCGAAGAACCGGATCGTTCGAAAAGATCAGGAGTCGAAGTGTCGTAGTCGGAAGTAGTGAGGCCTAGAAGCTCGGGGGACGAAGTGCGTTCTTCGGCGGTCGAAGGGATCGGTTCTTCGTCGAAGTCGTCCTGGAGTTCTTGGTCTATCTCGTCTTCTTCGTCGCGGTCGAAGTTACCGGGAATTGTTGGAGAGGGAGTCGAGTGTGTTCGAGAGGAGCTGTCGAGGTTTTCGCCGGCGCTGCGACTAGCCGCCTCACGCGCTTGCGAGCGGGTGACTACTGGAGACGTTTTCGGAAACCCGAAAGCAGCGAATTCTTGCCTGAGATCCCCTCGCGGTGGGCTCCAGAAATGATATGACCTACGAAACCCTAACCCCTAACCTGGGTGCGACCTAAAGGGACTAGAGAGACGGATTATAGTCTTAGTGAGAGGGGAGTTAGCAGCAAGGTGTCCCGCGGTTCGAGTGAACATGAGAAACGCCCTTGGAAAAGGCTACGAACAATGGGGAAGGTACGAGGTGGCTTCGACACGTCGTCGAAGCTACTTGGAGGCTGTGGGTGGTTAGCGGAGACGATCGAAGCTCGGCAGAGCTCTTCGATGTATTGTAGAAGGAAGGGACACGATTCGATAGGGTGGACTTAGCTAGGGCGCGGTTCGCAGTTTCTTCGACAATAGTCGAAGTCGAAGGGTTCGTCGAGACGGTATTCGACGAGTAAACGCAGTGGACGAGGTTTCGAGGTTACGCAGCGAGGGACGAAGTGACGCAGTTGAAGGCTTAGACGCGGGGCGAACTCGACTTATGAGCTCTGAACTCGAGCGGGGATCCGGATCTTGTATTTTTGGAGAGAAGTACGACAGATTTTATACTACGCAT
>NW_020169838.1:1954483-1961997 GCF_002117355.1 Postia placenta MAD-698-R-SB12 | reverse complement strand
GTTGAGGGGGGGTAATGTCACGAGTTGGTACGGCGTCTAGCCGTTTTTTAATTTTTTCCTTTTCGCGGACTCGAACCCGCGACCTCTGTACTACATGCCTGATATGGACGCGTCGCTATCTACTGTATGATTAGATTAGATGGGCGGCAGTGCGCGGCACAGCTCAGGCTCTGCTGACACAGCCTCTCTGACTCACCGGCCCCCGGGGCCGCGTCAGCATGCTGCGCACGGACCAGCTGTGCACGGACCAGTGCACACAGCCTCCCCTAAACTTCCCCTGTATATAAGCCTGCCTCTGCTGGCCTAGGGACCTCAGTTTCGACCTCTTGTCCCTAGGTCAGTAAGCCCCTGTACATACTTACTTTCCTATGCTAACTTACTTGTCCCTAGCCTTAGGTTTGAGCATTGCTCACCATCGCTTCGGTGAGATCTAGTCGGACGCCCCCAGCTTTTAGGTTTTCCCCTGTCGCTTGACCTCAAGTCGCGACAGCTTCCCTTCGGGGCCCACCCAGGGTTGGGTTGCCAGTCAGCCGGGATAGTAGTGCTCTGCGGCGTTGCTTGGAGGAAAGGGGATGGGATCAGGGGTCGCCTGAAGGCAGACATCGGTAGGGGTGCGGGTAGGGGTAAGTACGCGTTGGGGATGGCGCGCGGGATGAATTTGTTGTGTCGCGCCCAGATGCTGCGCGGTAGGAGCGGTTGAAAGCGATGGGCAACTTTCAGATTATCGAGCCGGATGAGCTCGGTGAGGACGCGGTCGTCCTGTTGGCGTAGGAGCCGTTTGTGGTGGTCGATGGCCTCGTCGGCTGCCTTGACAGCCTCGTCATAGTTGCGGCGGGCGGAGAGATATGCCTCTAGTGCAGCGCGGTCGGTGGCATTGGTTGCCTCGGGGTTGTGGGCTTTAAGCTTGTTGAAAACATCGGTGGGATTACTGAGGAGAAGCGTCAGCAAGGTGCTGTCGCCGACGTGGGTGTGCTTAGGGGTGTAGATTGAGATTCTTTTCCCGCCTTCGGTCGAGGGGGCGTTGAACTGGTCGAGGAACGAGAGGGTGGAAGACATGTCGGTGCGAATGGGGATGTAGCGACTGGGTAGAGCTGCTATCGATTCAGCTCAAGTCCTTCCTGTTCTTATACTCTGCCAACACTTTGTCTGCCGTCCCAGTCAGGTTCGCTTCGGGCTCCCATGAGTCATCGGCTGTTGAGTAACCCTTCCACCTGACGCGATATTCGCAGCGTCGCATCCTCTTGTTCTCTCGGTGTCCGATGATGGCTTCGACTTCGTAGTTATCTTCGCCTTCAATAAGGTCAGGGGGTGGCCTCGTGTAGTTCGGACCATGGATCTCCGTCTCTGAGTAGGGAGATAGAAGCCATTCGTGGAAAACGGGGTGGACTCGCCAGGTGCTAGGGAGGTCTAGCTTGTATGCGACCATTCCGATCTTGTCTAGGACTTTGAACGGCCCTTCTCGCCTCGGGGCTAGTTTCCTGGACGGGTACGGCAGCTTCAAGTTCCGGGAGTCGAGCCATACCAGCTGACCTTTACGGAAGGAACCCCCCTTCCTTTTTACTCTTTTGGCCAGGACGTTCTGGGCCATCTCCATTGCCGCATGTGCTTCCTCACGGATGTTTTGCAAGTCCTTGAGGCGATAAGCTGCTTGCGGCGTGTTTGATCCGGGGTGCGCGGTGGGTATTCCGCGAGGTTCATATCCCATCATGAGTTTGAATGGGGACGTCTTCGTCGTGGAATGCTCGCGGGAGTTGTGAGCAAATTGCGCAGTGTGAAGATGGTCAGCCCACTTATCCGGATCATTGGCAGTGAAGCAGCGGAGGTAGATCTCCAGCTCTTGGTTTACTCGTTCTGTCTCGCCGTCGGTTTGCGGATGGAATGCCGTACTCATGGCTAATTGAACCCCAGTCATTTTGCAAAGTTCTTGGAAGACTTTGGACGCAAATTGCGGTCCTCGGTCGCTGATGATCTTGTCTGGGAGTCCAAACCACTTGTAGACCTCTCGGTACATTGCGTCTGCCATCCCAAGAGCATCAATTGTTTTGTTACATGGGATGAAAATTACCCCCTTCGTAAGGTCGTGGTCCACTACGACCAGAATTGAATCGAAGCCGCTGGATGGTGGCAAGTCGGTGATGTAATCGCACGAGAATGTGCTGAAGGGCTTGGCATTTGCGCGGGGTCGAATGGGGGTGATGGGTGGACGGGCTGGATGCGTGTTGACTTTCATTTGCTGGCAGATGCCACAGCCGTTAACATAGCGAGCAACAAACTGGGCCATGCTCGGCCACCAGTAGTCACGGCGCAAGCCGAGGAGGGTTTTCTGAACACCGGGGTGTCCTGCAGAGGGGAGATCGTGATAGTGGGAGACAAGACGTTTGCGAAGAGACTCATCTGGGGGTACATAGACCCGATCCTGGTATAAGAGGAGGTCATCATCGAGGGACCAGTCTGTTCCAGTGCGTGGTGTTCCTCCAGTGTGCGCCGCAGTGAGGCCTTCCTTCATTATTGGGTCGTCCTTAAAGGAAAGGATGGTGTCGCGGGTGTCGATGTCGATGGCAGCAACCCATACTTCTGGTGGGAGCATAACGACGTCGGTGTTGTCATTAGAGCCGTCGTCATGGTCGGGTCGGCGGGAGAGAGCGTCGCTCTGCACCATTTGGGTACCAGGAACATGTACTAGGCGGAAGTCAAACTCGGTCAGTTTACTCGCCCAGCGCGCTTGTCGTCGGTTCATGTCTTTGGCTTGTTTCCAATATGTGAGGTTCTTGTGGTCGCTGAGAATCGTTACTGGGTATGGGCTGCCGATGAGGTAGTGCTTCCACTCATCTAGTGCGCGGATGACCGCATATAACTCCCTGTCGTAGATGTCGTAGTTTCTCTCTGCTGCATTGAAGCTTTGAGAGAGGTATCCGCAAGGATGCCAGTCGCCGTTGTCGTCGCGCTGGCGTAGTACTGCTCCGGTTGCAAACTTGGAGGCGTCAGTTTCGATAGCGAAGGGTCGATCGGGATCCGGCATGCGTAGTACCGGTTCCTCTAGGAATGCCTTCTTGAGGGTTTCGAAGGCTTTCTGCTGGTCAGATCCCCAGGTCCAGGCGACGTCCTTCTGGGTGAGAGCAACCAGTGGTTGCGCTTTGTCCGAGAATCCTTTGATAAACCGGTGGTAAAAGTTTCCAAATCCAACGAAGGCGCGTACTTGCCTGAGGTTGGACGGCACCGGCCAATCCGCAATGCCAGCTAGTTTGACAGGGTCCATTGCGATTTCTCCTGGACAGATGATCATGCCGAGGAATTCGACTTCGGTGACGTCGAAGGCGCATTTCTCCGGTTTGAGGTAGAGGTCGTGTTGTCGAAGTCGTTCGATAACACGTCATGTTCGTTCTTCGTGTTCTGTCTTGTCCTGGGAAAAGATCAGGATGTCGTCCATGTAAATGCAGAGCCAGCCTTCTTGAAGCATGTCTGCGAATATTGTGTTCATCATCCGCTGGAACGTAGCGGGAGAATTACACAGCCCAAAGAACATCACCGTTGGTTCGTACAGCTGTGGCGGTTTGCCATCAGTTCCGGGTACAATGAACGCTGCCTTCCATTCGTCCCCTTTCTTGATTCGGACGTTGTTGTATCCGGCACGGAGGTCCATCTTCGTGAACACCTTGGCGTGCTTCAACTTGTCGAGGAGGTCTGATATAAGCGGGAGCGGGTATCGATCCTTGACCGTGTTCTCGTTGAGTAGCCGGTAGTCTTGACAAGGGCGTAGTGAACCATCCTTTTTACCAACAAAGAAGAATGGACTCGCCAACGGGGATTTCGAGGGGCGAATGTACCCTTTACTCAGGTTCTCCTCGAGGAACTTGTCAAGTTCCTTTCGTTGCTGCGGGTTGAGCGGATAGACCTGTTGCTTCATGTCCGCGAAGCCTTCCTTGAGGTTGATTTCATGGTCATATTTGGTGTGGTCTGGAAGTCGCGCAGCGGTGCCTTTGTCGAAGACGGGGAGGAGATCGTGTAGGTAGGATGGTACCATCTGTGGTAGCGTTTTTTCTGTCTTGCCTTGGGCGTTCGAGGCCGCAAGTTCGGTGGAAGTGGTGACGCGCCTAATGTTGTGGTGGATCTTCCAGATCATGCCGTTGTGAAGTCGTTTGTAGCCAGATGAAAGTTCAGGGAGTCGCTCCTTGAGCGGAATGTCCCTCACTGCCAGAGGTTCCTGTTTCTCGTACTTGGTGATCATCGGTGTTCCGGATAAGTAGGAAATGATGAACTCATCATCGTCGATGTCCTCCGCTTGTTCCTCGATGGACGCAATACCCGTTGATCCAAACCCATCCTCCCCGCGTTCTGTTTCGTCGATGCAGTCGGTTAGCGTTACTGGTGGGGTGCTTATCCTTTCGAGGATGAGCTGGGCAACTCGGTCGCCGGCTTTGACGGTGAATGGGAGGTCAGAGTTGTTGACCAGCAGGACTGAGACCTTGCCTCGGTAATCGGAGTCGATTACTCCTGCAGTGACATCAATTTCCTTTAGCGCTAGACCGGACCGAGGTGCGATTCTTCCGTAGTGTCCTTTGGGGATAGCCATGATAAGATCGGTGCCAACCAGGCCTCGTCGTCGGGCAGGGATGATGAGTTGATGTGCGGCAGAGATGTCATATCCTGCTGCACCGCTAGTCTTTCGTTCGGGGAGGGTTGCATGCTCCGAGGTGGAGATGACAACGAATTCGTCCTCCATTGGTTCTGGGAGTGGGGTAGTTACGGCCTTCTTCAGTTCTAGCCGAGCCACTCGCCTTTGGTACAGGTCCATCTTCCAGGCCCTTGTCTCGTCTTTCGTCCACCGGTGGTTTAGCTCAACTCGTCTGGTCTTCCAGTCTATCTTGGGGTTTTCGAGCTTGAGCCAGGTATGGCCGAAGATGATGTCTTCTTTGCCGATGCTGGCGACGTAGGCTTTGACAAATCGGGGTTCTCCACTTATCTTGTAAGATAAGAGGGCTCTTCGCGTGATGAGTGCTTCTTTGTTCGGAGTTCCATCCACGTTGAAGACGGGGATGGGTCGGGGGAGAGGTTCTGTCCGAAGTCGATGCTCTCGGACGAATCTCGGGCTGATGAAGATTCCTGTTGCGCCACTATCGATGAAAGCGCGCGCCTCGACGTCTTTTCGTCCCACAGTAATCGGAATGTGCAGAGCGCGTTCATTTTGGACTACTAAAATTACACGGGACAGTGAAACGGATACGGGCAGTGGTTGCGTCGGCTCACCCTGCCCCTTCAAAAATCCTCCATTGTGAGTTCTTCGTACAGCTCCCGCTTTTCGTCAGCGGAGAGTGTCTTGATTCTGGCGCGGAAGTCGTCCTTCCCGGATCCTCCCTGGTTCAGCCTCCCACCCCCTTGTCGTGCGGCCGCTTTCTTGCGGCAATCCTTGGCGCTGTGGCCCTTGATGTGGCAGTAGAAGCACAGGTTCCCATCCCTGTGGAGCTTCCGGTCGGCCTTGTTGAGAACTGCCCCTAGTTCCCACTTCCTTCCTCCCAACGTGGAGGCAAAGGTTGCCGCGACTGCAGCGGCGTCGATATCCATTGGCTCGCCGTAGTCTCTGGTGTCTGTGACGGTGAGGGCCCCTTGTTCGGCTGCGTCGGCATTTCGGACTTCGTCGTACCAGGCTTTCATGGTGTTGGGTCGGTCTCTAGCGACCCTAGTTGCGAGAGAGACGTAGAGCTCCTTCGGAAGTCCTTTGACGAAGTTGGCGTGGAGAGTGTGGTAGTCGTTCTCGGTGCGGTTGACGCCATTGACTTCGGCGTCCTTGAGCTGGGCTTTCGATGCTAGCTGCTCAAAGCGGGTGACGTAGTTTCCGAGGGAGAGCGCCGTCTTCTTGTTCTTCTGTCGTTCGGGCAGCTTCATCAGGATTTGGTGCGCCTTGATTCGCGTTCCGTGCTCAGGAAATGCTTCTTCAAGGGCGGTGGCGAAGGCTGTCCAATCGGGATAGACCTGGACTCCCCCTGCCGACTTCTCGTAGTATGTGTCTGCCCATGTCTTCCCTAGGTCCTTTCTCATCAACGCTACAGTGAAGGCGATCTTTGCTTCATCGCTAAGTCTGGTGTTGTTGGTGGCGACGAAGTAGGAGAGGATGCATTGAATGAAGCGTCTGAGGTCCTCTGCCTTTCCGCTGAAAGGTTCGGGAGCGGGAATGTCAAGGCGAAGGGGTTGGTTGGCAGTTGACTGTTGGGATTGGTATGCTGCGAGGGCGACAGCGATGCGCTGATCGATGTCTGCCTGAGTGAACGTTGCCATAGGGACTTCAACCGGTGCGTTGGTTGGTGCAGGTGGAGCTGGTGGTAGTTCTGGAGCCTCGATGGGAACGTACTGAACGTCCGGGAGCTCGAACGGTTGTTCATTAACAGGTGACTGTAGGTTCTCTGTTGTTTGTGCTGGTTCGACGTTGATTTGTAGGGTGGCGAATACGTCTTCTGGGTGAGCGGGAGGGTGTCTCTGGTAATAGCTGACAAGCTGTTGATGGGCGACGATCTGCGGGTTGGAGCCTTCTGCGCGAACCCAGGAGCCGCCTCGAGGGTATATGGGAGCCCTTTTTGTGGAGGTGACGAAGCAGTGATCTGCTCGGTCGTACTGGAGAAGGGGAGATCCTGCGAGGGCTGGTAGTCCCAAGGGAACCGGGTTTACTGCGTTGTTCAACGTGATGGTGGATGAGTTGTTCGACTAGGTGAAACTAGGAACGTAGCTTAGAAAGTTCGACCTTTTGATACAACAGTCTATACTCCTATATCGACGCCTGACTCATAGATGACGAGCGAGGACTTATGGACAGTGCGTCGTCCTGAAGATCGAGCGAGGAAGTCGAGAATGACCACTACTCCAAGCAAAGAGGAGCAGAGACTTGAATGAATAACTAGGTCGAACTTAGAGTTCAACCGACTAATGGTACAACTATTTATACAAGTACCGTCTACGCACAGACCACTGTATCTGTGTGGTTGTGTTAGTAAAGAAAGAAATGTAGTGGTACGATACCCGGTACGAAGTGCGCACGGACCCCATTATGTAAGCTACATAATGTTCAACCTGCAGGTGAGCGCTAAGATGGGCGCCAGTATGGGTGCTAGTAGTACAAGGAATAGAACAGAAAGACAAATGTTTCACCATGCTTGTCTACATTGTACCTCAGTTGCTTTGAAGTATCAGGCTTGTCAATAGACATTTATATCAATAGAGAATGAAGACTGAAAGCTTTCAGGGTGAAATTATCATCACATTCGGGCAAGATCTAGTTTGATATTTGTGTACACTGTTGTCAAAATGCCTTGTTGAGCATGCTGTCATGAGTTGGTATGGTGTCTAGCCATTTTTTAATTTTTTCCTTTTTGCGGGCTCGAACCTGCAACCTCTGTACTGTACGCTTGAACAGACATATCATTATCTACTGTACAATTAGATTAGATGGTCGGCAGTGCACGGCACAGCTCGGGCCCCGCTGACATAGCCGCTCTGACTCACTGGCCCCTGGGACTGTGTCAGCATGC
>NW_020169838.1:1949242-1953677 GCF_002117355.1 Postia placenta MAD-698-R-SB12 | reverse complement strand
AAGAAAGGGGAGTGCCCAGTTGCAGAATAAATTCGGTTGTTCAGTGCAAACTCTGCAAGCGGCAACTGTTTTGCCCAATCATCCTACCTGTGGCTTGTGAAGGCATGCAGGTATTGCTCAATCTCCTGATTCCAGTGCTTGGTCTGACCATCCGTCTGAGGATGGAACACCGTAGATAGCGCCGGCTTGATCCCAAGTCCCTTGTACACTGCATGGAGGTACTTTGATGCGAACTGGGGACCTCAGTCCGATATAACCTTGGCTGGGGCCCTATGGTGTTTGAACACGTCGTGGATATACAGGTCTGCTGCACCTTCTGCCATCAGGGTCTCATGACAGGCAGAAAAGTGGACCTGCTTGGTAAAGCGGTCGGCAGTAACTAGGATCGAGTTGAATCCATCAGACTTCGGCAGGCCAACAATCATATTGGTGGTGATTATTTGCCATGGGCGCTCAGGGATCTCATTTGGCTGAGAATGTCTTGGTACGGTTGCACACGTCGCAGGTGCTTACGTACTCATGGACAAATTTGGACATTCCTGGCCACCAGTAGTTCCGTGACATGAGCTCGAGGGTTTTGGCACGACCGCCATGACCAGCGATCAGCAAGTCATGGTGGATTTTGACAATATCCCGCCAGAACTCTACATTCTTTAGGATGTATATATGTCACAATGTGCTCTGCCACAGTCCCCTGGTCGGCCTAGGACGATCCCCTGGTGGCGGGAGCCACAACACCATGTGACCACATGGTTGTATCAGTTGCGGAGCATTCGGACTGGAACAGAGCTCCGGCCACACTTCTTTTGTTGCATTGTTCCTGTGGCCAAGTGGCCCTTGTTCTCCATTTGGATTCTATTGTTCTTTTACCTATTGTTCTGCCGTGGGAATGCTTTCCCCTGCTCATGTATATAAAGAGCCCTGTAGCGACCCTTTAATACACACTTCTGTGACCCACTTCGACTTCAGCCCCACTTGTGGCATTCAGTCCCTCAGTGCTAGTCCTGTGCAACTGCTCCCTGCATCGCCTCTTGATAGGTTATGAGCCCCGCGCTCTAGCAGTCAACTACACACACTACTAGCGCGCCACAGAGTCAATCACTTCAATTTTCGGACCACTCCTTGTCCCAATACTCTCACATCTTTCCCTCTTGCCACAATCTGCGCTTTCACTCTCTGCCACTCTGCTTGTGCCACAAATGTCGAACCACTCGTCCTCTCTCTCCTTCCCCAAGCTCAATGCCTCGAACTACAAGTCCTGGGCTGGGGACATGGCTGCCTGTCTGCGCTCTGCAGGCCTATGGCACCTTGTCTCTGGTGCCCACCTCAAGCCACAAGCCAAGGACCCCAAAGCCCCCACTGAAGCGGAGGCCACACTACTGGAGAAGTGGGAGGTGGAGGAGGCAAAGGCTGCTGGGTGGTTGTATCTCATGGTTGAGGCGGACCAAAAGGTGCATTTCTCCAACATTGACAGCAACCCTGTTGCAATGTGGGCGGCCCTCAAAGGTGTCCACCAGCGTCCTCATGCTGCTGGACGTTGGAATGCCTGGGAGGCCCTGTTGTCTATCAGGAAGAGCGATTCTGAGTCGCTTCAAGCGGTTATTAACCGCGTTGAAGACGCCATGCAGCAATGCAAGAATCTGCGCCCTGACAAGTACACTCTGGACGACCTTGACAGTGAACTCACTGTCATGGCTATGATCCTGGCCCTCCCTCGCGAGGATTTCGCCCTTCTGCGCACTCAGCTGCTCAATGGCGACCTAAAGAAGACCACAGTCATTCAGGCCTTTGTCACTGAGGATGCCCAGCGCCGCCATGACTCCACCATTGGTTCCCAGTCTGCCCTGGCAGTCACCTCATCGTCCTCTGGCCCCTGCGACTTTTGTGGCGCATCTGGCCACTCCCAGCCACAGTGCTACTCGTTCCAGAAGGCCCAGAAGCAGGCCAAGGAGCGACGCGCCACCAGGGGCAAAGGGAAGGCTGCCACTGCACAGGAGAAGCCTGCAGAACCCACTCAGGAATCCGCTGCAAATGCAAGTGCCCTCTCCTCACACTCCCTTGAGCCCTCTTCGCCCTCTACACCGCTTCAGCTCGATGCTGACTTCACCTGGAATGCAGACACAGGCGCCACTTCTCATATGACGCCTCACCGCCACTGGCTTCGCAATTACAAGCCACTGCGGTTGCCTGTGAAGTTGGCAGACAACAAGGTTGTCTATTCTGCTGGTGTGGGGTCGGTTGTCTTCAGGCCTAGGGTGAAGGGAGCATTTGTGCGGTCTGTGGAGTTCTCAAGGGTGCTGCATGTGCCTGATCTGCAAAGCAATCTCCTGTCCTGTCTTCATCTTGCGCGCAATAGAGGGTTTTCCATCACCATTTCGTCCGATGCCATGGCCTTCTACCAGTCTGGCACACTGCGCTTTGTCGCACCCATTGACCCCAACAATGCTGCCTACCTAGATGGCGAAGTTGAGCCCCTTGTTGAGGCCTCAGCACGCATTGCAGCCACCCTGCCACTCGACCTCAACCTCTGGCATCGTCGTCTTGCTCATAATAACTATGCAGACGTCCAGAAGCTTGTCAGAGACGAGCTGGTCACTGGCCTTACCCTCAGCTTGAAGCAGCAGCCTGATCCTGTCTGTGAGCCATGCCTAGCAGGCAAGATGCGAGCAAACCCCTTTCCTCCTTCATCCCATGTGTCCACCATGCCTCTGGAGCTCGTCCACAGCGACGTCCATGGCCCTCTGCCTGTCCGCACTCACTCTGGCTATCGCTACTGGATCACCTTCATTGACGACTACTCCAGATTCAGAGTTGTCATCCTGCTCAAGGCCAAAAGCGAAGCCTTTGCTGCGTTCAAGCGCTTCAAGGCCTATGCTGAGAACCAGCTGGGTGTGAAGATCAAGGTGCTCCAGGACGACAAGGGAGGGGAGTACATGTCCAGTGAGTTCATCGCATTCACAGACTCCTGTGGCATTGTGCGTCGCCACACTGTGCACAACAGGCCACAGCAGAATGGGGTTGCAGAGCGAGCCAATGGTGTCATGTCTGA
This sequence comes from Postia placenta MAD-698-R-SB12, assembly GCF_002117355.1. NCBI lineage: Eukaryota > Fungi > Basidiomycota > Agaricomycetes > Polyporales > Adustoporiaceae > Rhodonia > Rhodonia placenta. The sequence continues at coordinate 1,950,628 of NW_020169838.1, read as the reverse complement.
CACTGCCACTGCCATGCTTGCAGAGTCCTCCTTGCCTCCGTCCTTCTGGGGTGAGGCTGTGGCTGCCATGGTCCATGTCTGGAATCGTCTCCCTACTGCAGTGCGCCCTGGCACCACACCCTATGAGCTCTGGCACAAGGGCAAGCCCAGTGTGGCGCATCTGCGAGTCTGGGGCTGCACTGCTTATGTGCACATCCAGAAGGACCAGCGCAAGGGTCTGTCGCCTCACATGCAGAAATGCGTGTTTATAGGCTACCCTGACGGCTACAAGGGCTGGAAGTTCTACTGCCCTGACACCAGGAAGGTGGTGATCTCAGAACGCGCCGAGTTTGATGAGCGGTTCTTCCCTGGTCTGAGGCGCACTCCTGCCTCGTTTTCCACTCCCATTGTCGACCCTCCGACCTCTGAGCCTGTCCCTATCTTTGTACCTGCCCTGGATCAAGGGGGGGACAATGACTCTGTGCCTGCTGCCATTCCTGAGGCCCCTATTGCGCCAATTCCTGCAGCAGCACCTCCTCCAGTTGCTCCAGTGCCTGTCCAAGCTCCTGCGCCTCCTGCGCCACAAGCTGTTCAGCCACCTCCTGCACCACCTGTGCACCAACCCTCTCCTGAAGCGGACGACCTCAATCTGCCCATTGCCATTCGCAGGGGAAGACAACATGCACCAGTCCCTGCAAAGCGCGAAGACTCTCCTGATCCCCTCGACCTGTTTGCTGAGGAAGCAGACTTCATCGAAGTGCAGTTTGCTGGGCTTGCAGCTGGTGCTGACCCTCACAATTTTCGCGAGGCCATGCGCTCCCCTGATGCCAAACTGTGGCAGACAGCCTGCAACGACGAGATACTCTCCCTGATTGCAAACCACACCTGGGATGCAGTCCCTCTGCCTGCTGGAAAGAAGGCCATTGGATGCGGCTGGGTGTTCAAGGTGAAGCACAATGCTGACGGCTCAATTGAGCGGTACAAGGCCCGACTTGTGGCCAAGGGCTACTCACAGCGGCCTGGCTTTGACTACACCGAGGTTTTTGCGCCCACCTCTCGCCCTGCTGCCCTGCGCCTTGTCCTTGCCCTCACTGCTATTGAGGATCTGGAGCTGCACTCTGTCGACATCTCCTCCGCATTTTTGCAGGGTGACTTGGACGAAGAAATCTACATGCAGCAACCTGAAGGCTTCGCTCAAGGTCCCCCTGGCACAGTCCTGCGTCTAGGCCGTCCTATCTATGGCCTCAAGCAGGCTGGCCGCATGTGGAACAAGAAGCTGCACCAGGTGCTCACCTCCATGGGCTTCAAGCGGCTCGAGTCTGACCGCAGTGTGTACATCTACCTGCGAGATGAAGTGCGCATTATCATCCCTGTGCATGTGGACGACCTCACTCTGGCCTCCACCTC
>NW_020169838.1:1932126-1949115 GCF_002117355.1 Postia placenta MAD-698-R-SB12 | reverse complement strand
CGGCTCAATTGAGCGGTACAAGGCCCGACTTGTGGCCAAGGGCTACTCACAGCGGCCTGGCTTTGACTACACCGAGGTTTTTGCGCCCACCTCTCGCCCTGCTGCCCTGCGCCTTGTCCTTGCCCTCACTGCTATTGAGGATCTGGAGCTGCACTCTGTCGACATCTCCTCCGCATTTTTGCAGGGTGACTTGGACGAAGAAATCTACATGCAGCAACCTGAAGGCTTCGCTCAAGGTCCCCCTGGCACAGTCCTGCGTCTAGGCCGTCCTATCTATGGCCTCAAGCAGGCTGGCCGCATGTGGAACAAGAAGCTGCACCAGGTGCTCACCTCCATGGGCTTCAAGCGGCTCGAGTCTGACCGCAGTGTGTACATCTACCTGCGAGATGAAGTGCGCATTATCATCCCTGTGCATGTGGACGACCTCACTCTGGCCTCCACCTCACGCGCTGCCATTGACAAGACAGTCGAGGAGCTCTCTCAGCACTTCAAGCTGCACAATCTTGGCCCCACCACATTTCTGCTGGGCATTGAGATCACCAGAGACCGCAACAAGTGCACCATGTTCCTGTCACAGCGGCAGTACATCCTGGACATGCTGGAGCGATATGGCCTCACCAGCTGCAAAGCAGTGTTGACTCCAATGGAGCCTGGCCTTCGCCTTTCCAAGCAGCAGGCCTGTCAGAGCAATGAGGACCGCACCTTCATGCAGGACAAGCCCTACCTCAATGCAGTCGGCTCCCTCATGTATCTGGCCATCACCACTCGCCCTGACATCCAGTATGCGGTCTCCTGCCTTGCACGCTTCAACTCCTGCCCTGGACCTGCCCATTGGGCCGCAGTGAAGCACCTCTTCCGCTATCTGCAGGGCACCAAGGACCACAAGCTTGTCTACAGACCTGACGACCTGGGTGCACCCTTTGTGACCTTCACAGACTCTGCCCATGGCGACTGTCCGGACTCTGGACGTTCCACCAGTGGCTACTTGGTCAAGGTTGGCTCAGGAGCGATCAGCTGGTCCAGCAAACTCCAGTCCATAGTCGCACTTTCGACTACAGAGGCTGAGTATGTTGCTGCAGTGGATGCAGGCAAGGAAATACTCTGGATGCGCAATCTCATGGGCGAGTTTGGCTACACAGTGGACGCTCCCTCGCCCCTGCAGATGGACAACCAGTCGAGCATCAATGTGTCCAAGAATCCTGAGCATCATGGCCGCATGAAGCACCTCGACCTGCGCACTTTCTGGCTCAGAGACACTGTGGAGGCTGGGCGCATCAAGCCCTCCTACATCCCCACTGCAGACATGCTTGCAGACTGTCTCACCAAGCCGTTGCCTGCACCCAAGGTCGCATTCTGTCGCACTGGGATGGGAATTGAGGTGTCCTAGTCTCCCTGTGGGACTTGGCAGATCAGGGGGGGTATGTCACAATGTGCTCTGCCACAGTCCCCTGGTTGGCCTAGGACGATCCCCCGGTGGCAGGAGCCACAACACCATGTGACCACATGGTTGTATCAATTGCGGAGCATTCGGACCGGAGCAGAGCTCCGGCCACACTTCTTTTGTTCCATTGTCCCTGTGGCCAAGTGGCCCTTGTTCTACTTTTGGACTCTATTGTTCTTTTCCTTATTGTTCTGTCGTGGGAATGCTTTCCCTTGCTCATGTATATAAAGAGCTCTGTAGCGACCCTTTAATACACACTTCTGTGACCCACTTCGACTTCAGCCCCACTTGTGGCATTCAGTCCCTCAGTGCTAGTCCTGTGCAACTGCTCCCTGCATCGCCTATTTGATAATATACACCCACAGGACAGCAGAAGCCCTTGCTCAGTGTTCCACTCCTCAAAGCCCTTCTGTAGCCGAGGGGGGCCGAGGTTCTGCACCTTCTCCAATGTCTCGGCAACTGCCCAATCCTTGTCCAAACATTCTCTGATGCACTTTAGGAGCAACTGATTGGCTATCACCAAGGCATGCCCATACCGCGTGGAGACAATGTGGAATATTTCTGGCTTGAGGACAATCTGATCAGTATTGTCATCCTCATCACCAATCTGATGGTCTGGTCGACATAATAGGGTATTGGCTTTTCCATTCGATGTCCTGGCTTTGTGCATGATGTGAAAGTTGAAGCGGGCAAGGAACAGCGACCATCGCGCCTAATGACGCATGAGGTGCTGTGACATGCACCAGTACTTAAGGTTCTTGTGATCGGTTACAATCTCAAACTGGTTGGGTAATCCCTCAAGGTAGTGGCGCCAATCATCCAGTGCTTTGGTGATCGCAAGCATCTTCTTGTCATAGATCTTGTAGTTACGCTGGGCAGGGTCCATAGCGTGAGACCTAAAGGCAACCAGATGCCATTTGCCATTGTCCTGTTTCTGCATCAACATGCCTCTGGTGGCATACCCCAAAGCGTTAACCTCGATACGTGTTTCCCAATTAGGGTCATACAGCGCTAAGACCGGGGTTGTGGCAAAGAGCCATTTGAGCTCATCAAAGGTGTGCTGCTTCTCCTCACCCCAATGCCATGGGTTATCCCCTGTGAGCCAGTTGAGTGGTCGCGAGATCTTAGCAAAGTTTTTAATGAAGCAGCGGTGGAAGTTGGAGAACCCCTGGAACTTCTGAACATCTTTTTTGTTCTGGGGTACCAACCACTCATTAATTCCTTTTAGCTTCACAGGATCCATTGCTACCTCATTGCCACTGAACACATAGCCAACATAGTTGACCTTGGGAACATCCCATTTGCACTTGTCAGGCTTTAGGAACAGATTGTTCTTCTGAAGGTGATGAAGAACCTCGCATGTGACCTTCTCATGCTCCTCCTTATTGGTGGAGAAGATGAGTATGTCATCCAAGTACACGAGGATCTTTCCGCCCATGATGAGATCATGGAAGATTTTGTTCATTATGGCCTGAAAAGTTGCAGGGGAGTTGGTGAGGCCGAAGAATATCACCAGGGGTTCGTACAGCCCCCGGTTAGTTACAAAGGCAGCCTTCCACCCATCGCCAGCTTTGATCTGGACATTATTGTACCCTCATCTGATGTTGAACTTCATGAAGAGTGTGGCACCGGAGAGTTTGTCAACCATCTCAGCGGTCAGTGGCAGTGGATAGCAGTTCTTGACACTGATCACATTCAGCCAACAATAGTCCTGTATGGGTCAAAGTGTCCCTTCCTTCTTCTTGATGATGATGAAGGGGGACAAGATGGGTGACTCCGACTCATGGATGTAACCCTTTGCCAGTTGCTCCTTTAGGAACTTGTCCAGTTCCTCCTGCTCGTTGTTCGATAGGGGATACACCTTCGAATGGAACATCGATTAGCCAGGCACAAGTTCAATTGCATGATCATACGGCTTTCTTTCAGGTAGCCATTCTGATGCTTCCTTGGAGAAGACATTCAGGAACTCATGGTACTGCTTCGGCACTGATTCCTCAGCGGTCTTAACAACCTTCTTTTTGATCTCTTCCTCAGCAAACAGCTGGGAATACATATGTCCCGCTGTGATGAACAGCTGAGGAGTGCCTGGAAGCATGATACCTTGCTCTCATGCTTCAATCAAGTTGGCTTCCGTCCACTCAATCTCCTTCAAATCTTCCTTAGGTTTGAAGTCCAGGAGCACCTTACTTTGGCATGCACCTATGATCGACCACTTGGACTTTGGCGAATGCCTGCGTGCCATGGACCTGACCCCTGTATCATGTGTAGCTGTTGCTTGCTCCATTTGGCCAGTCCTTCTGGCACCACATGTTTCAGGGCATCATCACAGTTTGAAGGATCCGGTCTCCCAATCAATTTCAGGGTTGTGCTCGTGTAGCCAATCCAACCCAATGATCACATCCTCTGGACCTATGTCCATGACCGTGAACACCGTCTTCTCGATGTGATCTCCTATTTGCATCTGTAGCACGGCTACTTCCAAGATGCTTCCATCTTTATTGAGTGTTCCATCGATATTGTATAGTGGAATGGGTTCCTTCAATTTCCACGTTCATACTCAATTCTCTGTGATGAAGCACTTGTTGATGAATTTTGTGGTGGCTCTGCTGTCCACCATTGCAACTATGTTCTTGTGCCATCTTTTTCCTTTGAGGTGTACTGGAATGTGAAAGTGCTGGGACCCGTGGTCCAATTCAGAAACATGCACAGTCGCCAATACATTGTACAAATTGTTATAGCATGGTCTGACACGTGCGGCACAAAGCATGGACCAGATTAAAAAGACTCTTCTTTCATCACCCAATAGCCCTCAAGTTCCTCGCACATTGATTTCACCTGTGCCATCAAGGCTGCCAGCTTAGATTGCTCTGATTTTGCTGAAGCAGCACTTGTACTTGCTGAGAATGAAGTGATGGTGGCACTTGTCACAGCCTGGGTGGAGCCTAAGACAACTGTAGCCCGCGTGTCAGCATGTTTTGTGTAAGGTTTGTCCTTACAATTAGGGCACTCAAAGCAACAGTATCCTTGCTTCCCGCAGCTGAAACAACTGCCAGGGAAATCTCCTTTTCCGACAGCTGTGTGGATGCTGGCCGAAGCTCCTTGCGATCGGGGTGCACCACCACATGCTCTGCCATGTCTGCCTCCTCGAGCCAAGAAGAAACTGTTCAACTTAGGCTGACGGGCCTGGCTGATGTCAAGTATCTGCTCGACTTCTGTGGCATGCTTGTCAGTGACTTTCCATATGGCAAATGTCTCGAGCTCGATCTTCTGGTAAACCCAGGATGGGATACCGCTCAGGTACTTGTTGCAGAGTTCCAGATCACCATACCCAGAATGGTCTGCCAGACCCTTGAACAGTGCAGAAAATCCCGCAGCAGTGTGTTTTTCTCACATAGACTTGTCACTGCAGAGCTTGGTGAGCTTGACCTGTGCTGCTGTGGCATTATCAAGATTTCCGAAGCGGCTCTTGAACACCATGAGGAGATCCTTGAGAGTTGCGAAGGATGTCATGGCCCCCTACACTTTGACTGTAACAGATGTGAGCTGGGAGAAGATCGGAGTGGCCCAGGTGCATGCATCACCATCAAGCAGGCTTAGTGCTACCTGGAGCTGGAGCTTGATAGTGGTCCGGGCTGTGTTGACCTACAGGTAGATCAACAGCTGCGCAAGGAACTGGTTGCATTTGATAACAGTTTTCCCATCATATCACAGGAGGAGGAGGAGTTTCAATGTTTCCTTATCAGGAGGAGACACTGGAGAGGACATTATCGGTGGCAGGGGGGATAGAGAATGGCCCGGGGATGGAGGTGGTGGTTGTGGCTGTCCACCGGGCGGACTTTGGGGGGAATGAGTGCATGAGCGGCCTCGCAGCGGCGATGACGCTGGAGATGCTGGAGGAAGCCTGGTGGGGGGGTGACATATGTTAGGGACTGCAGACGTGGAGGGGATCAAAGTCAATGGTGCAGGCCGATCAGCAATGAGGGGCTTGGGGTCCTGGACTCCTTCTTCACTCTCCTCAGACTCTGACTCTGGTGTAGGGTCTGGAGGGAGATTGGGGTCTTCTCGCATTTGACTTGGACTAGCAACAGGCCAGGATATGTGGGAGCTAGGGGAGACAGGGCGTGAATGTCAAGATGCGGATCGTGATGCAAGGTTGCTACGAGGACCAAGCAGATGTTGAGCCTTTTGGATTGTTTTGTAATGCTCGTAATCCTGCTCGATTGATCAAGGTGTTCACTTAGGGCACGACTGCTGCTCATAGGCAAAGATAAGTGTAGTGGGACCATTGGTGATGTAGACATCAACGAGGTCCTTTGAGTTGAAGGCATGGATAAAGCCTTGACAGGCAGCCATGATGGAGGGAGGAAGGGGAGGTGCGCATACTACAAAAGGCCGTACTAGCTAGTTTACACCTACAGTGCCCAAAATAACACTAGGGCTCACAGTTCATGTGAGATCCAGTACTGCTTTTGGCTAGTATGCAGCAGGATTCCAGACCATGTGTCTGTGAGGACAAGTACTGCCCACTGAAGTGCAGGTACTGAAAAGTTCATTCCCTAAGTGGTGGCAATGTATCATAGACTATCTATGTATAGTAAGGGTGCACACCACCCAACCTATAGGAAGTGAAATTATGATTTCTGAGGTACGAAGAATTGTTCTTATATCGGAATTCCATGTAATGCTTGGCATTGAGCTCAATGAGGAAGGTTGTTCCCACAGTATTCAAACACCGATAAGCAGTGATTGTATGCTGTGACTGACACAAGATATCTGAGTTTGAAATCATACTTACTGCCATCACGCGACTTGTGTTAACACATGCAAACAAATGGTCTATGGGCTGCTGGTGGGTGCTTGTAACACTTAATGTTGAGCTCAATAAGGAAATTGCTTACATAACACCTGCATGAGCGGACTCTGGTGGGTGCTTGTAATGCTTGATGTTGAGCTCAATTAGGCAGGTGCTCTGGGGTGGGCTCTCAATGGGCGCTTGTAACACTTGATGTTGAGCTCAATACTCAGGTGCATATACAACCTTATAATCTGTATAATTAAAACATAGTATATATATAGGATTTGTTATTTATTGAAGTATGCTCATGTTTTGAATGATTTTTTGTTGTTATATTGGCATCTGGGCAATGTTTCAAATACACTTTGATGTGTTGCTTGCATGTTACATTCCCAATATATAAGATCAAACTGTTTGCACGAGATCCTAGCAATTGGCCATGACTACCAGTGCTATTATGTATAATAGTCATTTTATACATTATCTTATATTCCAGTTAGTAATGAGCACTCTTAGCTAACTGTTACATGATTTGCTTTATGCAGTTTGAAAATCTTTGATATCTACAAAGGAATGTTGTCTAACAGTTATAAGAACACTCTAAATACACAATGTTGTGATACCATAAACATTAAAATTGCACAGGATTGTTCTTTGTTCATGATAAGGTTTATACTCGCATACTTGATCAGTGATCTAAGCCTCCAAACACAATATAAAAAGTTGACCACAGCATATAAAGTAAGTTTGATTGCAACTACATAAGGTGAAACTTTAATACATGCTCACAACCAAAGTCAAACAATGTTATCAAATACTTATTATCATGAGTCTCATAACACATTCTCAGTCCATGACTATAATACATACAACACCAAGTATTATTTTATTCAACAGCTATCAAAAAGAAACTATAGTCATTCTGTGCATAAAGGGTTTATTGTACTAGAAAAATGTTTTGTCTCTCTGAAAAGCTTTTACATACTGTAGTAATAAGTATAACACTGATTGTCAGAAGGTATATTATTGATTTTATTGTAACAAACAAACAAACAGGGGCATTAACTACAAACACAAGCTTTGATTAAATGATAATAATGACCATATGTAGTCACTCTTATTGTGGTAAATAAGTGCTCTAATGTTGATAAGAAACTACTCCAATGTTGGTAAGAAACTACTGTAATGTTGGTAAGAAACTACCCTAATGTTAATAAGAAAGCACTCTAATGATAGTAAGAAACTACTCTAATGGCGATAAGAAACTCCTTACATTGCTGATAAGAAAGTATTATGTCACAATGTGCTCTGCCACAGTCCCCTGGTTGGCCTAGGACGATCCCCCGGTGGCGGGAGCCACCACACCATGTGACCACATGGTTGTATCAATTGCGGAGCAATCGGACCGGAGCAGAGCTCCGGCCACACTTCTTTTGTTCCATTGTCCCTGTGGCCAAGTGGCCCTTGTTCTACTTTTGGACTCTATTGTTCTTTTCCTTATTGTTCTGTCGTGGGAATGCTTTCCCTTGCTCATGTATATAAAGAGCTCTGTAGCGACCCTTTAATACACACTTCTGTGACCCACTTCGACTTCAGCCCCACTTGTGGCATTCAGTCCCTCAGTGCTAGTCCTGTGCAACTGCTCCCTGCGTCGCCTTTTGATATATTATATTATTCATAAGCAAATGCTATTGTAATTATAGGCATAACACTACCAATAGCCAAACTTCTAAGTCATTGGTGCTCACTGCTCACTTAGGCGCTTAGTACAATTAGGTGCCCTGGAAGACTAGTATGGATTAGGCGTGCTGAAACGCTAAGCACCCACCTCTCAGTTTTCTCGGTTTTGGAGCTGGTGGGAGCAAACCTTGGCCGATTGTCATGAAATGTGTATGTGCTGAATCCCACAGGCCAGGGGAGTTAGGGTGTACCCATTCCATACCTACGGTATTATAGAACAGCTTCTGCAGACAGAAATGGATCTTGCAATCAATGGAAAGTGTTCAATGCAACAGCTGTCGATGTTTGTCGATGTACGCCTTCATTCTATTGTTTCATTGCTTTATAACCATTGTGTTCAGTCTGACAGAGTGCAGGTTGCCACTACACTGCATGATTATGGTGTAAATGAACCCAAAGTGCTGGTCTATCCTTCTGGTGATGATGACACTGGCCCAGATGAGGTGATGTTGAATGTTCAGGGCTATCTGCTCAATAGAAGGCTACCACCCATTCTTTCAAAGACAGAGTATGCATTCTGTATATGTGATGGGACTATACTACAGCCTTGCATCGACCAGAGTCATCCATTCTGAACAATATGTTTGCTTGGGTGGTCTAGGTGCTGAAAGCTTTGATGCTGTGGCTGTTGCTGTAGCTGAAATTCATCAGTATATGGGCACTCATGTTGGTTCCAGTGGTCTAGCTGGATGGAAGGTCAAGTGGGAAGGCGGTCACATTGTTGTGGACTTTCACAACCGCTATCTGATGCCACATAGCAAGGCGCACACCTCGACCATTCTGACTATTCCTGAGGAGATGGACCCTTATCATATACTTCGTAACCGGATAACAAATGAGGTCTACACTCAGGACAATGAGGTCAAGTACTTTGAGCGCACCAAGGAAAGCCATAATGGGATCATGTGAGTGTCCTGTTCATACGTACTATATGATACTAACTGTCCACTCTAGCAAGCATTGTTTTCAACCGGTGTCTCCAAGTGTATTTACTGTAGGGCAGCTGGTGGAGGTGCAGGTGTCTTTTGTTGTTGTGCTGGTGTCAAAAGGAGTATGGAAGATGATTCTGAAGCTATGGTCCATTTGTATATTGAATCGAATCATTCAGGAGGTTAGAGTGTCCTCAGTCTATTGAGTATCAGGTACTAATTGCTTGCTTCTCATCAGGAGCTGAATCAGGAGCATCTTTGCTCTATGATGGGTAGTTCATCCTCTCTGAAGAAAGTGAAGCGGCGGGTGGGCTATGAGGAGGATAGTGATGTGGAGGAAGCTCAATCTGACCTGAAGCGCATGCGTCTTGACTCTGTAGATGAGCAGTAGCTGTATCAATCATGTTGTGTCTGCCTTTGACAAGTGCACCCAAAGTTTAACTGATTTAATACAAATGCATGATACACAACAAATGGCAAATGCTATCTAAGCTTTTCTATCTACCCTTTGGTACTTGCACAACAAATGCTCAACCATGAAATCATCAAAGGTAATACTAGCCTTTTGCTGGTCAGTAAGGCTACTGTTCAAGAAATTGTAAACACCTTCAAATGCAGCTTGTACCTCATCAGGGGATGCAAGCTCCTGAATCAAAGCACACTCCAGCAAACCTTGCCTAGCTCCCTTCTTCATCCTCCTACACAGTAGGAAAGGTGACTTTACCAGCATAGCACAAGTCACCTGCCAGAAGGAGGGCATTCAACTACCCAATTTGAGGGAGAATCTTCTTGCCACCAGAGGTACCAGAAAGCACCCACTTGAGAGCAGTAGGGAAGCTTGCCTTGCCACCCACTGCATGATCTTCCAGAAACTTGTGCCACAGAGGTTCTGCAGCAAAGTATTGAGCTGCTGAACTGGGAGAGCGACCTTTTGACCAAGTCCCATAGGCACCAGGATCACAGAGACCACACTCATTGTTGCCTGGCTGAGCAAGGAACTCCTTGCAGGCCTCATTCCAAGCCTCAAGGTTGGGGAAAAGGTTGGACTGGGTGTGGAGGAAGCGACAACTGAAGGTGATACCTCTGAAAATACAGGCACTGGCAAATGCACCTGGGAGGTGAATGTTGTCAGGACGGAGGGGGCCAGTGGAGGAGGTGACAGCGAGGCAACTGGGAGCATGCTTGTGGAAGGGAAAGCCCTTGTCCAAGCCCAAGTCAAGAACAGCTTGCTGATACTTGGTGGAGGAGGATGGTGTAGTGTTGTCAAGTAGAGGAAGCATCTCTAGAACAAAGTCAAGCAGTGGCTGATGCACATTGACCAGCTCAGAAGATGATGAAGGAAGGGGAAGGGGAAGGGAGGAGGAGGAGGAGGAGGGTGTGTCAGAGAGAAGACGCACACATTGCTGAATGTTGACTGTCACTTTAGCAAGCAAGACACTTTCTGGTGAAGTGGGGGTTGCCAGAGGAAGTTTAGAAAGGCGAGCAAGGATAGGATCAAGAAGGGAAAGGGTGAGGGAGGACTGCCTTTGTTGGGGGGCATGGAGAACCTTGGACTTGAAGTAGGAGTAGAGTTTCCAGACACCATCCAGAAGCAGTGCAGAGTCAGAGAAGGAGTGCATGATATGGTGGGCAAAATGACCCTGCAAACGCAAAGTCATGGTGGTGGGATAGTGAAGCCAAGACTGCAGAACCTTCACCAGAGTGGCAGTGACACAGTCATGCAGAACAGTGCCAGATAAGCTGTTGGATATAGGCAGAGAAAAGTCTGTAGCAGAAAGGAAAGGAATGAAGTCTGTTGCCTTCAGAGAGTTGGAAATGTGCTTATAGCCAGAGAAGTGGTAGTAGATGTGACTGCAGAGTCTGGTAAGCCACTCAGTCTTCCTTTCAGAAGACTGGAAGCCATCAGAAATAGCACTAAGACAGTGCTTAACACAGATAGTGTCAAGCCAATGCCAAGCAATGGCATTAGACATCATAAGTCTCTGATGTGCAAACCTTATCTCCAGCAAGGAGATGGAGGTTTTGAGTGACAACAGAGACATTGCACCCCAGATCTGAGGGATCCATGGTGTTTCACCCTCAGACAGATGGTCAGACTGAGTGCTGGAATCAGGAGGTTGAGCAGTATCTGCATGCTTTCACAAGCCACAGGCAGAATGATTGGGCGAAACAGTTGCTGCTTGCAGAATTTGTGCTGAACAACCGAGTTCACTTTGCAACCAGGCACTCCCCCTTCTTCCTGCGTCAAGGGTACCACCCTGAAATCCAAGTGCGGATCAATCTGATGTCCATGATGCCCACAGCTGCCGATTGGCTTAAAATCCTGAAGGAGATTCATGATGACACGCACATCATGCTGGAACTATCAGCTGAGCGGATGAAGGTGTACTATGATAAGCATGTGCAGGAGGCACTGATCTTTGCACCAGGGGACAAGGTCTGGCTTGATGCTTGGAACCTTGAGCTGAAACAGCCAAGCAAAAAGCTTAGTCCCAAGCACCTCAGACCATATGCCATGCGGCAAAAGCTCAGAGACTTAGATTATAAGCTGGTTCTACCGAAATTAGTGTCTGTGCACCTGGTGTTTCATGTCTCCCTGCTGAGCAAGTACACACATAGCAATATCCCGGGCCGGGAGCTGGAGGAGTCGCCTGCCATTGAGGTTGAGGGCAACGAGGAATATGAGGTTGAGCGGATCAAAGATTTGAGAATCTTCCAGCATCAGCTGCTGTACCTCGTCAAGTGGAAGGGTTATGATGACTCGCATACGTCATGGGAACCAGCGTGCAATGTTGCAAATGCACCGGCCCTCATAGCTGACTTCCACTGGAAGAATCCAAACACCCCTCGCTGCCTCAATACCCCTGTATTTGGTGGTCTTAACTTTCAGTCAATGCCTTCACCACTGACTGAAGCATGCTGCTGCTCTGGGTGGAAGATGGGCAAGGGTGTCTCGCATGAGGTCATGCGCTGTTGGAGGGGGGTAATGTCACGAGTTGGCATGGTGTCTAGCCAATTTTTAATTTTTTCCTTTCTGCAGGCTTGAACCCATGACCTCTGTACTATACGCTCAAAAGGACAAGCCTCGCTGGCACATCACATTTTCCTATTATGATTCCTGAGTTTATGAAGGAAGTGTTCTATGGCGAGGGTCACTGTAACAAAAAGTTGGTGCATCTAAGTGTGGGAACTTAAAACCAATACAAAGTTGTATTGAAAATAGCCCTTAAATTGGGATTAGGGCTATGTTTTAGTAACAATCACTTTAATGAAACTTCAAACTCAGCCGGCACGACTTGACCAAATAGTCCAACATAAGATCATCTTATCAGCTGTTTTATCTTATCTACCTTTAGCACATTTGATTCAATGATCATAGTAGTGCTTGAAGACCAGCTTTTATCTCACGGATATGAAATTAAATACACTGTGCATGTTTAGTTTTAAAAGTCATAATATGACTGTAAGATTAACAAAACTACTAGTATCAAACAAAAATACATACATTTTGATCTTTACATACTTGTTAACAAGTTACACAATAAGATACAGTGTGATGTCTATTAACATAGTTGTGTAAGCAGGAGTAGTCAACAGTTTTCTTTGGATGTGTAATAGTTATGTTATAATACTGACTTATTCCAAGTGAAATAAGTAAGATTTTGGGCTTACTAGGATGTCTCTGGTTGTATTTACATGTTATTGGCTAATGAAGACAGAATAGTCAGATTCATCCTTCACTATGATTGACATACAAGTAAGATTGACCCAGTCTACAAGAACTGAATATTACTCTTCAACCCAACAATTTGAACAAAACTATTTTATCACACTTCAAACAATGATACAAATATTAGCTGCAATTATATGAGATTATAAAGCCTTCTGTGCAAGTGTAGTATTACATTTTGGATGTTTATTCTATCATATAAAGCTATCACAAGCATGATAATCGATGAAAAACAAGCAAAAGACAAGACTGATTTAGTTAATCTTGGAGAAGCAGTACTGGCCGCAAAACTGCTTAGTCATGACTTACCATAATTGGAAACAGGTCGAAATGACTGAATGTTATTTGTGAACTAAGAATATGTATTTTAACATGCTTATAATGAAGTTGATTAGCTTAAACTAACAAATGGATGAATCACAAACAAAGACACACAAATGACATTTGCAGCCCACAGAAAGTGGTTTTCTGCGGACTTCGAACGTCATCGGGCGCTTATTACGTAAGCAAGGCCCGCACAAAGACTATATTTTGTTTATACTAGGGATTGAACCCAAGACCTTGGTGGCAAAAGGCATAAAAGTAATAGGTAACCACTATACCATTGACATAATCCTTATCATGCTCAGTAAAGCATGTTACCTTAGCCTTCTCAAACATCAACATTTACCTCAAGTGTGCCTTCTGCCTTTGTAATTATAGCAAAATACATATAAACTTTATTAGTTTTTTATTTTCCTGTTTCAATTGACAACACTTACAAATATATATATGCTTTTATACTTTCATGAAATATATTTGACCCTAGTTTTCATCTAAATGCAAACACTAATGCTACAAACAAACAAAGGTAAATTTTGCAATAAAACAACAGCTTATACTTCACATGCACAACAGAAGTTTTCACACAAAATATCAATCAGCTGTTTATAATCTTAAATATTGCTATATAAATTGTGAGAGTCAAAACAGCATTTTTATGGTTCACAGAATGTAATATTTGTATTGCAATTGGTGTTGATTTGATAAAAGTACACAAAGCATGAATGACAAGTTAGTCATAAGCCAGTAAGTAGCATGCCTGTATATATTGTAAATAACAATTTTGGCAGAGTCAAGTGTGAAAAAATGATACCATATAAGTAACCAGTGTAGTGCTCACAATACAAATACATTTGTATTTACAAGAAACTGATAGTAAAAAAATTATTTGCATTGTATATACAATGTTCATATAACAGTCTTAATTGTTACATTGTTTCCCTGTGTCCGCTATTCCAGTATTAAAGTAGGGTTTTCTTGATTGCAAATATGGACATATGAATACTGCTGTATTGGTGTGTTTGTCTATTTAATATAAGCATGCAGTGTTAAGGTGGCCTATAAAGCACAAGGTGCTGGTGTGCCTTTGTGAAGTGTCTCTGCTTTGGACCCTATGTAGCAGAAGGTCTCCTGACATGGTGGCTGCACCATATTAGGAAACCTGGCATTGTTGTGATTTAGGGTCAAGCAATAAAGAACAAACAAAATACAAAAGCTGGGGGTATTCAACAAATCTTACTGGAACAATGGTAAGCAAGGCTTAAACCTGGGGCTAGGGACAATTTAGTTAGTGGAAACCAGGATGTATGTACAGGGGTTTACTAATTTAAAAATAAAAGGTCAAAACTGAGGTTTTTTGAACAGCAAAGGTAGATATGTATACATACAAAGAGCTCAGGGCTGACTGTGTGCACTGGTTTGCATGTGGTATTGCTGTGTTATAGCCACTGAGGTAGTAGCCCAGTGAGTCAGAGCTGTATAAGTAGTGCTCATGCTATTCACATAGCCATCAAACCTAATTGACTAAGGCAGTATGACCTGTCATGTCAAGTGCTACCTTACACAGCAAGGTCACATATTCACAGGTCCAAACCAGGAAAAAGAAAACAATAGTCCGTGATACCCATGTCAAAGCACAATCCCATGTGCCATGTCTTGCCATGTTGCAGTTGACCCCAAACCTACTATCTTGGGATTGAACTGTGCATTTTGCTGTTCGGTGGTCTTTTCCGCAGGTCCTGCACATGTTGTTTTTACTAGAGAAGTCAGCCGCAAGGTGATTTGAGCCTATCTTGTGGTAGTGCCGGGGTTCCAGGAGCAGTTTGCGTGCCCATACCCGCTTCCCTTCCATTATGAGGCCCTTGCAGATGATCATGTTGGCATTGTCGGGTGAGCAGAGCAACATGAGCAAGTGTGCGACTGCTTGAAAAGTGTAACACTTCACTCATCCTGGCCCTAGTATATACTGTATTTGATCCCTATATTCTAGAGAAGTCTACAGGAGTGCATACATGGAGGCATAGAGTAAATATTAACTGCCCGTTCAAGGGCGTGAATTGCCACAAAACCAATCCCCAATGTAAATAATGACAAACCCATCAGATCCTGGTATTAGATTAGATCGACTTATTACAAAAAGGGCAGCACCAATTTTCTGGTTTAAGCCATCATGTTGTTTGTATAGCTCGTTGTGGAAGTGCTGCCTCAGTTTTGACTTTGCGGACCCCATGCTCATTGGTAGGATCAAAATTAGTATAAACAAATTCAACAATGATTGGGTACTTGTTGTTTTTGGCAACACTGTTCCCGTTGTCATAAAAGGAAATGAAATGGTGCATGACGTCAGTTTTGTGCAGCCAGCTTGTGGCTTTGAAAGAGTTCATTTTGAACATCACACCACCATTTTTCAGTCATCATGCACTTCAGAAGATGACACCACCCTTTGGTGCATTTGCGCCCTCATCCCCCATATGCTTCAGAGCGATGCTCACCTTCATGATGAGCTTCCATTTGCTCAGGTTAGGGCTTCCATCTCTGGTCACCTTAAGGTCACAATCAATGAGCACTTGACAATGTTGTGCATCTCCTTGTGCTACCACTTGTGTGTGTGCAGCTGGGACATTGCGACTAGCTGTAGCAGCATATGTGAGCAGTATCCTGACTGCTGCTGTAATGCCTCTGGAGCCTGCTGACCAGGGCTGTGATGCACTCCTTATGGGCTGTGTGCTCATTGTATCTCCGTCAGAGCTATTCTCAAGGCTTCCACTAGCTCTGCCACCCCTTTCTCTATCTCTCCTTGAACATTCTTTTGATACTGTTTGAGGTCACACACCTGTTCCTTTGCCCAGTTAACACAGCCATCTAGCTCAGTTTGTAGTTTCTCAAGCTTGTCAACACCTTCATCAAGAATGTTGTATGCTACCATGGTCTTGTGGCAGACCTGGTTCACCACCTCAGAGGTGATGTGGTCCATGTCGATAGTGTCAATGACCCTTGAGAAAGCAACAAGACATTCCAAGGTGACAGCACCAGGGGCAGCTGTGCATGCAAGATGTAACAGGCCATCGCGTATTGTTAGCAAACTCAGCAATTGCCCTCCCAGAATCAGCTCCTTGGACTTGAGTAATTCTAGAGCCCAGTTAGTGTTGTTTATCTTCTTTATTGCTGTGCTGTACATGACATCACTATTGCCCGATGTTGGTGTGCTATTTTGCATTGCTCATCGCATTTGCAAGCCTTCCAGTGCTGGCTTTCTGCCAGTCAAAGCCATAGGTCATATTACTGTTGTTTCTGGTATAATACATAATGTAGGACTAGGGTGTATGTGAATCACATGTCTGCTTATCCCGCTCCTATGGGTGCAAACTGTGGGAATTTCGCTGAAGATGGTAGTCTAAAGCAAGAAGGAGCCCCATCAGTTGTTCCTGTTAGGAGGTAGACCACTAAATCTTCTCTTCATGTAAGGTTGATGTTTGCTACTCAATGTTGTCACAATGTGCTCTGCCACAGTCCCCTGGTCGGCCTAGGACGATCCCCTGGTGGCGGGAGCCACAACACCATGTGACCACATGGTTGTATCAGTTGCGGAGCATTCGGACTGGAGCAGAGCTCCGGCCACACTTCTTTTGTTGCATTGTTCCTGTGGCCAAGTGGCCCTTGTTCTCCATTTGGATTCTATTGTTCTTTTACCTATTGTTCTGCCGTGGGAATGCTTTCCCCTGCTCATGTATATAAAGAGCCCTGTAGCGACCCTTTAATACACACTTCTGTGACCCACTTCGACTTCAGCCCCACTTGTGGCATTCAGTCCCTCAGTGCTAGTCCTGTGCAACTGCTCCCTGCATCGCCTCTTGATAGGTTATGAGCCCCGCGCTCTAGCAGTCAACTACACACACTACTAGCGCGCCACAGAGTCAATCACTTCAATTTTCGGACCACTCCTTGTCCCAATACTCTCACATCTTTCCCTCTTGCCACAATCTGCGCTTTCACTCTCTGCCACTCTGCTTGTGCCACAAATGTCGAACCACTC